>NC_082626.1:0-7500 GCF_030936135.1 Gavia stellata
TCTAACCCTAACCCTAACCTAACCCTAACCCTAACCCTAACCCTAACCCTAACCCTAACCCTAACCCTAACCCTAACCCTAACCCTAACCCTAACCCTAACCCTAACCCTAACCCTAACCCTAACCCTAACCCTAACCCTAACCCTAACCCTAACCCTAACCCTAACCCTAACCCTAACCCTAACCCTAACCCTAACCCTAACCTAACCCTAACCCTAACCCTAACCCTAACCCTAACCCTAACCCTAACCCTAACCCTAACCCTAACCCTAACCCTAACCCTAACCCTAACCCTAACCCTAACCCTAACCCTAACCCTAACCCTAACCCTAACCCTAACCCTAACCCTAACCCTAACCCTAACCCTAACCCTAACCCTAACCCTAACCCTAACCCTAACCCTAACCCTAACCCTAACCCTAACCCTAACCCTAACCTAACCCTAACCCTAACCCTAACCTAACCCTAACCCTAACCCTAACCCTAACCCTAACCCTAACCCTAACCCTAACCCTAACCCTAACCCTAACCCTAACCCTAACCCTAACCCTAACCTAACCCTAACCCTAACCCTAACCCTAACCCTAACCCTAACCTAACCCTAACCCTAACCCTAACCCTAACCCTAACCCTAACCCTAACCCTAACCCTAACCCTAACCCTAACCCTAACCCTAACCCTAACCCTAACCCTAACCCTAACCCTAACCCTAACCCTAACCCTAACCCTAACCCTAACCCTAACCCTAACCCTAACCCTAACCCTAACCCTAACCCTAACCCTAACCCTAACCCTAACCCTAACCCTAACCCTAACCCTAACCCTAACCCTAACCCTAACCCTAACCCTAACCCTAACCCTAACCCTAACCCTAACCCTAACCCTAACCCTAACCCTAACCTAACCCTAACCCTAACCCTAACCCTAACCCTAACCCTAACCCTAACCCTAACCCTAACCCTAACCCTAACCCTAACCCTAACCCTAACCCTAACCCTAACCCTAACCCTAACCCTAACCCTAACCTAACCCTAACCCTAACCCTAACCCTAACCCTAACCCTAACCCTAACCCTAACCCTAACCCTAACCTAACCCTAACCCTAACCCTAACCCTAACCCTAACCCTAACCCTAACCCTAACCCTAACCCTAACCCTAACCCTAACCCTAACCCTAACCCTAACCCTAACCCTAACCCTAACCCTAACCCTAACCCTAACCCTAACCCTACCAACCCTAACCCTAACCCTAACCCTAACCCTAACCCTAACCCTAACCCTAACCCTAACCTAACCCTAACCCTAACCCTAACCCTAACCCTAACCCTACCCTAACCCTAACCCTAACCCTAACCCTAACCCTAACCCTAACCCTAACCCTAACCCTAACCCTAACCCTAACCCTAACCCTAACCCTAACCCTAACCCTAACCCTAACCCTAACCCTAACCCTAACCCTAACCCTAACCCTAACCCTAACCCTAACCCTAACCCTAACCCTAACCCTAACCCTAACCCTAACCCTAACCCTAACCCTAACCCTAACCCTAACCCTAACCCTAACCCTAACCCTAACCCTAACCCTAACCCTAACCCTAACCCTAACCCTAACCCTAACCCTAACCCTAACCCTAACCCTAACCCTAAACCCTAACCCTAACCCTAACCCTAACCCTAACCCTAACCCTAACCCTAACCCTAACCCTAACCCTAACCCTAACCCTAACCCTAACCCTAACCCTAACCCTAACCCTAACCCTAACCCTAACCCTAACCCTAACCCTAACCCTAACCCTAACCCTAACCCTAACCCTAACCCTAACCCTAACCCTAACCCTAACCCTAACCCTAACCCTAACCCTAACCCTAACCCTAACCCTAACCCTAACCCTAACCCTAACCCTAACCCTAACCCTAACCCTAACCCTAACCCTAACCCTAACCCTAACCCTAACCCTAACCCTAACCCTAACCCTAACCCTAACCCTAACCCTAACCCTAACCCTAACCCTAACCCTAACCCTAACCCTAACCCTAACCCTAACCCTAACCCTAACCCTAACCCTAACCCTAACCCTAACCCTAACCCTAACCCTAACCCTAACCCTAACCCTAACCCTAACCCTAACCCTAACCCTAACCCTAACCCTAACCCTAACCCTAACCCTAACCCTAACCCTAACCCTAACCCTAACCCTAACCCTAACCCTAACCCTAACCCTAACCCTAACCCTAACCCTAACCCTAACCCTAACCCTAACCCTAACCCTAACCCTAACCCTAACCCTAACCCTAACCCTAACCCTAACCCTAACCCTAACCCTAACCCTAACCCTAACCCTAACCCTAACCCTAACCCTAACCCTAACCCTAACCCTAACCCTAACCCTAACCCTAACCCTAACCCTAACCCTAACCCTAACCCTAACCCTAACCCTAACCCTAACCCTAACCCTAACCCTAACCCTAACCCTAACCCTAACCCTAACCCTAACCCTAACCCTAACCCTAACCCTAACCCTAACCCTAACCCTAACCCTAACCCTAACCCTAACCCTAACCCTAACCCTAACCCTAACCCTAACCCTAACCCTAACCCTAACCTAACCCTAACCCTAACCCTAACCCTAACCCTAACCCTAACCCTAACCCTAACCCTAACCCTAACCCTAACCCTAACCCTAACCCTAACCCTAACCCTAACCCTAACCCTAACCCTAACCCTAACCCTAACCCTAACCCTAACCCTAACCCTAACCCTAACCCTAACCCTAACCCTAACCCTAACCCTAACCCTAACCCTAACCCTAACCCTAACCCTAACCCTAACCCTAACCCTAACCCTAACCCTAACCCTAACCCTAACCCTAACCCTAACCCTAACCCTAACCCTAACCCTAACCCTAACCCTAACCCTAACCCTAACCCTAACCCTAACCCTAACCCTAACCCTAACCCTAACCCTAACCCTAACCCTAACCCTAACCCTAACCCTAACCCTAACCCTAACCCTAACCCTAACCCTAACCCTAACCCTAACCCTAACCCTAACCCTAACCCTAACCCTAACCCTAACCCTAACCCTAACCCTAACCCTAACCCTAACCCTAACCCTAACCCTAACCCTAACCCTAACCCTAACCCTAACCCTAACCCTAACCCTAACCCTAACCCTAACCCTAACCCTAACCCTAACCCTAACCCTAACCCTAACCCTAACCCTAACCCTAACCCTAACCCTAACCCTAACCCTAACCCTAACCCTAACCCTAACCCTAACCCTAACCCTAACCCTAACCCTAACCCTAACCCTAACCCTAACCCTAACCCTAACCCTAACCCTAACCCTAACCCTAACCCTAACCCTAACCCTAACCCTAACCCTAACCCTAACCCTAACCCTAACCCTAACCCTAACCCTAACCCTAACCCTAACCCTAACCCTAACCCTAACCCTAACCCTAACCCTAACCCTAACCCTAACCCTAACCCTAACCCTAACCCTAACCCTAACCCTAACCCTAACCCTAACCCTAACCCTAACCCTAACCCTAACCCTAACCCTAACCCTAACCCTAACCCTAACCCTAACCCTAACCCTAACCCTAACCCTAACCCTAACCCTAACCCTAACCCTAACCCTAACCCTAACCCTAACCCTAACCCTAACCCTAACCCTAACCCTAACCCTAACCCTAACCCTAACCCTAACCCTAACCCTAACCCTAACCCTAACCCTAACCCTAACCCTAACCCTAACCCTAACCCTAACCCTAACCCTAACCCTAACCCTAACCCTAACCCTAACCCTAACCCTAACCCTAACCCTAACCCTAACCCTAACCCTAACCCTAACCCTAACCCTAACCCTAACCCTAACCCTAACCCTAACCCTAACCCTAACCCTAACCCTAACCCTAACCCTAACCCTAACCCTAACCCTAACCCTAACCCTAACCCTAACCCTAACCCTAACCCTAACCCTAACCCTAACCCTAACCCTAACCCTAACCCTAACCCTAACCCTAACCCTAACCCTAACCCTAACCCTAACCCTAACCCTAACCCTAACCCTAACCCTAACCCTAACCCTAACCCTAACCCTAACCCTAACCCTAACCCTAACCCTAACCCTAACCCTAACCCTAACCCTAACCCTAACCCTAACCCTAACCCTAACCCTAACCCTAACCCTAACCCTAACCCTAACCCTAACCCTAACCCTAACCCTAACCCTAACCCTAACCCTAACCCTAACCCTAACCCTAACCCTAACCCTAACCCTAACCCTAACCCTAACCCTAACCCTAACCCTAACCCTAACCCTAACCCTAACCCTAACCCTAACCCTAACCCTAACCCTAACCCTAACCCTAACCCTAACCCTAACCCTAACCCTAACCCTAACCCTAACCCTAACCCTAACCCTAACCCTAACCCTAACCCTAACCCTAACCCTAACCCTAACCCTAACCCTAACCCTAACCCTAACCCTAACCCTAACCCTAACCCTAACCCTAACCCTAACCCTAACCCTAACCCTAACCCTAACCCTAACCCTAACCCTAACCCTAACCCTAACCCTAACCCTAACCCTAACCCTAACCCTAACCCTAACCCTAACCCTAACCCTAACCCTAACCCTAACCCTAACCCTAACCCTAACCCTAACCCTAACCCTAACCCTAACCCTAACCCTAACCCTAACCCTAACCCTAACCCTAACCCTAACCCTAACCCTAACCCTAACCCTAACCCTAACCCTAACCCTAACCCTAACCCTAACCCTAACCCTAACCCTAACCCTAACCCTAACCCTAACCCTAACCCTAACCCTAACCCTAACCCTAACCCTAACCCTAACCCTAACCCTAACCCTAACCCTAACCCTAACCCTAACCCTAACCCTAACCCTAACCCTAACCCTAACCCTAACCCTAACCCTAACCCTAACCCTAACCCTAACCCTAACCCTAACCCTAACCCTAACCCTAACCCTAACCCTAACCCTAACCCTAACCCTAACCCTAACCCTAACCCTAACCCTAACCCTAACCCTAACCCTAACCCTAACCCTAACCCTAACCCTAACCCTAACCCTAACCCTAACCCTAACCCTAACCCTAACCCTAACCCTAACCCTAACCCTAACCCTAACCCTAACCCTAACCCTAACCCTAACCCTAACCCTAACCCTAACCCTAACCCTAACCCTAACCCTAACCCTAACCCTAACCCTAACCCTAACCCTAACCCTAACCCTAACCCTAACCCTAACCCTAACCCTAACCCTAACCCTAACCCTAACCCTAACCCTAACCCTAACCCTAACCCTAACCCTAACCCTAACCCTAACCCTAACCCTAACCCTAACCCTAACCCTAACCCTAACCCTAACCCTAACCCTAACCCTAACCCTAACCCTAACCCTAACCCTAACCCTAACCCTAACCCTAACCCTAACCCTAACCCTAACCCTAACCCTAACCCTAACCCTAACCCTAACCCTAACCCTAACCCTAACCCTAACCCTAACCCTAACCCTAACCCTAACCCTAACCCTAACCCTAACCCTAACCCTAACCCTAACCCTAACCCTAACCCTAACCCTAACCCTAACCCTAACCCTAACCCTAACCCTAACCCTAACCCTAACCCTAACCCTAACCCTAACCCTAACCCTAACCCTAACCCTAACCCTAACCCTAACCCTAACCCTAACCCTAACCCTAACCCTAACCCTAACCCTAACCCTAACCCTAACCCTAACCCTAACCCTAACCCTAACCCTAACCCTAACCCTAACCCTAACCCTAACCCTAACCCTAACCCTAACCCTAACCCTAACCCTAACCCTAACCCTAACCCTAACCCTAACCCTAACCCTAACCCTAACCCTAACCCTAACCCTAACCCTAACCCTAACCCTAACCCTAACCCTAACCCTAACCCTAACCCTAACCCTAACCCTAACCCTAACCCTAACCCTAACCCTAACCCTAACCCTAACCCTAACCCTAACCCTAACCCTAACCCTAACCCTAACCCTAACCCTAACCCTAACCCTAACCCTAACCCTAACCCTAACCCTAACCCTAACCCTAACCCTAACCCTAACCCTAACCCTAACCCTAACCCTAACCCTAACCCTAACCCTAACCCTAACCCTAACCCTAACCCTAACCCTAACCCTAACCCTAACCCTAACCCTAACCCTAACCCTAACCCTAACCCTAACCCTAACCCTAACCCTAACCCTAACCCTAACCCTAACCCTAACCCTAACCCTAACCCTAACCCTAACCCTAACCCTAACCCTAACCCTAACCCTAACCCTAACCCTAACCCTAACCCTAACCCTAACCCTAACCCTAACCCTAACCCTAACCCTAACCCTAACCCTAACCCTAACCCTAACCCTAACCCTAACCCTAACCCTAACCCTAACCCTAACCCTAACCCTAACCCTAACCCTAACCCTAACCCTAACCCTAACCCTAACCCTAACCCTAACCCTAACCCTAACCCTAACCCTAACCCTAACCCTAACCCTAACCCTAACCCTAACCCTAACCCTAACCCTAACCCTAACCCTAACCCTAACCCTAACCCTAACCCTAACCCTAACCCTAACCCTAACCCTAACCCTAACCCTAACCCTAACCCTAACCCTAACCCTAACCCTAACCCTAACCCTAACCCTAACCCTAACCCTAACCCTAACCCTAACCCTAACCCTAACCCTAACCCTAACCCTAACCCTAACCCTAACCCTAACCCTAACCCTAACCCTAACCCTAACCCTAACCCTAACCCTAACCCTAACCCTAACCCTAACCCTAACCCTAACCCTAACCCTAACCCTAACCCTAACCCTAACCCTAACCCTAACCCTAACCCTAACCCTAACCCTAACCCTAACCCTAACCCTAACCCTAACCCTAACCCTAACCCTAACCCTAACCCTAACCCTAACCCTAACCCTAACCCTAACCCTAACCCTAACCCTAACCCTAACCCTAACCCTAACCCTAACCCTAACCCTAACCCTAACCCTAACCCTAACCCTAACCCTAACCCTAACCCTAACCCTAACCCTAACCCTAACCCTAACCCTAACCCTAACCCTAACCCTAACCCTAACCCTAACCCTAACCCTAACCCTAACCCTAACCCTAACCCTAACCCTAACCCTAACCCTAACCCTAACCCTAACCCTAACCCTAACCCTAACCCTAACCCTAACCCTAACCCTAACCCTAACCCTAACCCTAACCCTAACCCTAACCCTAACCCTAACCCTAACCCTAACCCTAACCCTAACCCTAACCCTAACCCTAACCCTAACCCTAACCCTAACCCTAACCCTAACCCTAACCCTAACCCTAACCCTAACCCTAACCCTAACCCTAACCCTAACCCTAACCCTAACCCTAACCCTAACCCTAACCCTAACCCTAACCCTAACCCTAACCCTAACCCTAACCCTAACCCTAACCC
>NC_082626.1:312500-396921 GCF_030936135.1 Gavia stellata
TGCCCCCACACTCCCGTCCCTGCCCCATCCCCTGTGCCCCCCCCGTGCCTCCCACGCCCCCCGCACCCCCCGTCCTCACCCAGGACGCGCTCCCCCAGCCCCCCCAGCTCCAGGTAGGCGTTCTGGAAGGCCTCCCGCATCTCCTGGTCCAGCGGCACCTCCTGGCCCTGCAGCAGGATGCGGGAGCAGCGGTCCAGGATGCGCTCGGGGGCCCCCTTCATCACCAGCAGGTACCCCTGGGGGTCCTCCTCCCGCTCGTGGATGGAGAGCTGTGGGCACAGCAGACACGCTGGCACCGGGCGGCATCGACCGACCACCCCGGGGTCACCGCTGCCACTGCCGGTGCGGCAGACCTGGTACTTGTTGGTGGAGTTGAAGGGGATCTCGGTGACTTTGGGGTTCTTGTCCCGCATCTTCTTGACGGAGCCGCAGGAGAGCTGGATGCACTTCAGCAGCGCCGACTCCGAGGCGTCGCCTGCCGTGTCCCGCTGGCATGGGGAAGGGTGCTGAGGGTGATGCCGGCGGCACCGGGACCAGCACCACCCCGCTCTCAGCAGGATTCCGGGGGCTCTGGGGGGGTCACCATGCACCTACCTTGGAAATGGAGATGTTTTCCTGGCCCGGCTTGAAGACGGCGCGGTTGCAGAGCCCGGCGATGCGTGCCAGTGCCGCCCAGGTGGGCGAGCGCTTGTCAAAGGTGGCACCTGGGGGACACCCGTCCCCATCAGCCACACTGGTGACCCCCAACCTCCTCCGGGGACACCTCCTGCACTCCCGGAGGTGCCCTGGGGTGCCCTGAGGACCCAAGGAGTGGGGTGCCCTGGGGGTGGGTGCTGAAGGCAAGGGGTTGCCCCGGGTGCAGGGGCAAGAAAGGGGGTGCTCCTGGGAAGGGGGTGCTCAGGGGGTCCGGGTGCCAGCCACCCACCCGACTGGTCCTCGGTGGTGTCGGCCTCGTGGATCTGGTTGTCGAACCACATGTGGGCGACGGTCATGCGGTTCTGGGTGAGGGTCCCCGTCTTGTCGGAGCAGATGGTGGAGGTGGAGCCCAGCGTCTCCACCGCCTCCAGGTTCTTCACCAGGCAGTTCTTGCGCGCCATCCGCTTGGCCGTCAGCGTCAGGCACACCTGGGGGGGCACCGCGGGGCTCAGCAGGCACCCACGGGGCTCGGAGGGCACCCATGGGTGTCAGCAAGCACCAGGCATCGGGCATTGCTGGGTGCACCAGGGTCAGCCCAGCAGAACCAGTGCCCACCACCTCCCTCCCAGCAGAACCAGTGACCCCACTGCACCGTCCCACCCCTCTGCTCCCCCGGTGGCCCTTACGGTGACAGTGGCCAGCAGCCCCTCGGGAACATTGGCCACGATGATGCCGATGAGGAAGATGACGGCCTCCAGCCAAGTGTAGCCCAGGATGAGGGAGAGGATGAAGAAGGAGAGGCCGAGGAAGACTGCGACACCAGTGATGAGGCGGATGAAGTGCTCGATCTCCATGGCGATGGGTGTGCGCCCCACCTCCAGCCCCGAGGCCAGCGAAGCGATGCGCCCCATCACCGTCCGGTCCCCCGTGGAGATGACTATGCCGCGGGCAGTGCCTAGCAGGACGAGGAGGGGTGATGCGGCCCCGGGGGGCACCGGGGACCCCCCACCCCGCACGGGCAGGGACCCCCAGGGACCCACCTTCCACACAGTTGGTGGAGAAGAAGCAGATGTTGCGTGTCTCCAGCGGGTTCTCGTGGGTGAACTCGGGCGAGCGGGTCTGCGGCTCCGACTCCCCCGTCAGCGACGAGTTGTCCACCTGGTGCCAACAGCATGGGTGGGTGCCGGCGGGCACCGGGCACTGCTGGGCTCGGCTGGGCTCGGTCCAGCCCCGCTGTCCCCGTGACAGCTCTGGTGTCCACCCCATGCCCTCCACAGTGCCCACCCCATGCCAGCCCTGGTGTCCACCCTATATAAGTCATGGTACCTGAACCATACCCATCCCAGTGCCCATTTGATGCTGGTCCCAGTGCCCACCCCTGCTACCCATGGTGCCCACCCCATGCTAGTCCTGGTCCCCATCCTATATCACCACCAGTGCCCACCCCGTGCCACTCTCAGTGCCCACCCCATGCCAGCTCCAGCACCCACCGGTGCCCACTCACCTTGCAGCCGTGGGAGGAGATGATGCGCATGTCCGCGGGCACCCGGTCCCCCCCCTTCACCTCCACCAAGTCGCCCACCACCACGTTCTCCGCGTTGATCTGGATCTTCTCGCCCTCGCGGATCACCAGCGCTTGCTGCCGGGGCACAAGGCACCCTGAGGGTCGCCCGGGCACCCCCACCCCACCCGGGACCCCGGTGCCAAGCCAGGTGCCCACCCAGGGCTCCTACCTGGGGCACCATGTTCTTGAAGGAGTCCATGATCTTGGAGCTTTTGGCCTCTTGGTAGTAGGAGAAGCAGCCCGTGACGATGACGACGGCAGCCAGTACCACCCCCAGGTACAGCTGGGACCCAGGCGGCACCTCAGCACCCGGCACCCCAGGGTGCAGGGTGGGACCCCCTGGGTACCCCCCAGCACAGGGTGCTAGGGAGGGGACCCCCTGCACCAGCCTGGCCCATTTGCCCCCCACATCCAGACCCCCCCAAGAGCTGGCACGTGGTTGCAGGGGGCACGTGCCCGTGCCCACGCTGCCCCTGAGACCCCACGGTGCCTGTGCCCCTCAGGGTGCCCATGCCCCCTCCAATGCTCATGCACCCCAGGGTGCCCATGCTCCTGCAGTGTCTGTGCCCCCTGAGGTGCCCATGCACCCCATGATGTCGGTGCACCCCAGGGTGCTCATGAACCCCACGATGCCCATACCCCATGATGCCCGTGACCCCCCCCAAGGGTGCTTGTGCCCCCCACCAAGGATGCCCATGCCCCTGCAGTGCTCATGCCCCCCATGATGCCTGTGCCCCCTGCAATGCTTGTGCACCCCCAATGCCCCGTGATGCCCGTGCCCCCGTGGTGCCCGTGCCCCCCCCGGGTGCCCTCACGTTGTCGTTGGAGGGCTCGTCCTCCATGGCGGCCTGGATGCCGTAGGCCAGGAAGCAGAGGATGGCCCCGATCCAGAGCAGGATGGAGAACCCCCCGAAGAGCTGCCGGCAGAACTTGACCCACTCGGGGGTGGTGGGGGGGGGCGTCAGGGCGTTGGGGCCATCCTGCACCAGGATCTCGGCCGCCCGCGCGTTGGTCAGGCCCTGCGGGACGGGCACACGCTGCCACCCAGGGCCGGGGGGGCAGTCTGGGGGGTGGGAGGGGACGGGGGTCCCAGCCAGGGGACACGCTGCGGGTCCAGGAGGGCAGGTTGCCACGGCCAGGGCACCCTGGGGACATGTGGGGCTACGGGCAGGCATGGCCGGGGGGGACCCATGGGGACAGGAGGGGACAGGAGGCACGGCCAGGGGTCACCCATGGGGACAGGGTGCCAGGAGGGGACAAGGGACATGGCTGGGTGTCACCCATGGGGACAGGGATGCAGGGTGCCAGGAGGGGACGGAGGGCACGGCCACGCATCACCCATGGGGACAGGAGGGATGCGGGACGCTGGAGATGGTGTTGAGGGTGGGACATGGGGACGTGGGGACATCTCACCCGGGACAGGTCCACCTGGTACTTCCTGCCCAGCTCATCCAGGGACAGCTTGTGGTCATCCTGCCGGGCACACATCACCCGTGTCACCCCGGCCAGGGTGGCACAGTCAGCCCTCCCCAGTGTCCCCAGTGTCCCCGGTGTCCCCCCTCCTCACCAAGTTGACCTCCTTCTTCAGCTCATCCAGCTCCTTCTCCTTCTGCTTCCTCTTGCCGCCCCCATTCTCGGAGGTGGTGGCAGCGGGCGAGTACTCCCGGCCGGCCTGCGGGCGCGGGACCCCATGGGCATGCTGGCACCGCCGGTGCGGCTGGCACCGCCGGCGGCACGGCCCTCGCCGTGGGCACGGGCATTACCATGGGCATGGATGTCACCGCCAGCATGGGGGTCACCGTGGCCACAGGCATCATCGAGGGTACGGGGCGTCACCGTGGGCACGGGGGGGACTGCAGGCACCGGTGGCAGCGTGGGCATGGGGGGCACCGCAGGCGGGGGGGGGGGGTGTGTGTCCCAAGTGGGGGGGGCACTGTGAGCAGGGGTGGCAGTGAAAGTGGGGGTGGCATTGTGGCCATGGGTGGGGGGGCCCAGGGCCATGAGGGTGTCACTTTGGCCATGGGGGGGGGGGGCCTGGGGCCATGGGGGGGTGGCACTGTGGTCTTGGGGGGTCACTGTGGCTGTTGGGGGGTCCCCGCAAGCTCGGGAGAGGAACGCATCCCCAACACCAAGGGTGTCACGGAGAGGCAGGGGTGTCACGGGCAGGGGACAGGCAGCCCTGCCCGCTCTCCTTGGGGGGGGGTGACACAGCCCCCCCAGACACAAACCACACACACACACCCCCCCGCTGCCAGCGGCGGGGGGTCCCCCAGGGCTGGCAGGGGCAGGCAGGGGCCGGGGGGGCGGCGGGTGCCCCAGCGTGGGGCCGGGGGGGCCGGGGGGGCCGATGCAGTCATGGAAAACGGCCCCGGTGCCAAGAACAACGGCCGGAGCGGAGGGGTCGTGTTACCGCGGGGACGGGGCGCGGGGGGGCACGTACCCCCCCGGGGCACCCCCAGGCGTGGGCGGGCTCTGCTGCCTGCCCCCCCCCCCCCCCCCCCCATGGACACCGGGGACCCCAGCACCCCACGCGGGGACTCTCTGCCTTTGCACGGGTGGGGGATCCCACTTGCTGGGGACACCCCGGGATTTTGGGGGGGCCGGCAGGAGGGTGGCACTGGGGGGGGGGTGGTGTCGTGTCGTCGTGTCCCCCCCCCCCCCGGCATTTCTCTGGGGACAGCCTGCCAGGAGGTGACAGGGGGACACCCGTGGGGGGCACGCGTGGGGGGCACCCCCGTCCCACATCCTGCGGGGTTTCCCCCACCTTTGGGCGGGGTGCCCAGGGGCCGGGGGGGGTCCCGGCGTGGGGAGGGGGGGGGGTCCCCGGCTGTGCCAGGCGGGACGGGGGGGGCCCGGCGGGACGGGGGCTGCCGGGAGAGGTGCCAGTCCCGGCTCAGGGGCCCCCCGCGGCCGTTGCCACGGCACCGAGGACCCTGGCGCTGAGCAGCCGGGGCCACGGGCACGGGGGCCACGGGCACGGGTGTGGGGGACGGGCACGGGGGGGGGTTCCTCCGCGGGGGGCACCCCGGCTCCGTGCCTCAGTTTCCCCACCATGGGGGACCCTTCCCCTCCTCCCCTCGCATTCCTTCCCCGCAGCGGGGAGACCCAGGCGTCCGGGGCAGCTGCCCACCCGTGTCGGGGTCACTCGGGACCGGGGAGGGGCGGCAGTGGGGACTCCGGGGGGTGGCGGGGGGGGGGGGGGTGGCGGGCATCGGCATCGAGGCGGGGGGGGCCGCGGGCTGCAGGACGCCCGTGGGGTGGGTGCTGGTGCCCGGGGGCAGGGCCCGGCGGGGGGAGAGCGCCCACGGGTGACAGCGGGGTGGGGTGATGTGGGTGCCCCGCGTGGGTGGGGTGCCGCCTGGCAGCGGCGGTGGGCGCCCGCACGGGTGGGTGCCAGGGTCGGGCGCCGGCTGGCAGCGGGCGGGTGCCCGCACGGCTGGGGCGCTCCGGGGCGGGGGAGGGGGTGCCCTGCGTGGGGGGGTGCCCCGCGTGGGCGGGTGGGCGGGGCAGCGGGCGCCCCGGGCCGCCCCTACTCACCCCTCTGCCCATGGCGCTGCCGTCGCTGCTCTCGGCCCGGGGGCACTCGGGGGCGGCGGCGGCGGCGGCCGAGAAAAACCCTCCGGGGCCCCGCCCGGCCCGGCCCCCCCCCCCCCGCCCTCCGCCCCCCCGGCCGGGCCGGCCCCCCCGCCCCCCCTCCTCCGCCCCCCGGGGCCCCTCCTGGCCGGACCCGGACCCCCCCCGGACCCCCTCTCCGGTCCCCCCCGTTATGGGGGGGGGGTCTCCTCCCGCCCCCCCCCCCCCGCGGCCGTGCCGGGGGTCTCCGGGCCCCCTCCCGGTCGCAGCCCCCTCCCTGCCGGCGGCCGTGGGACCCAAGCGGCCGGGGCGGCGGGGGGGGCCGCCCGAGCGCTGGGAACCCAGGTGTCCGGGCCGGAGGTCGCCCCCTCCTGACCCGCCCCCCCCGCTGGGGGGGGTGTCAGGGGACCCCCGGCGTCCGGGCCCCCCCGCTGGCCCCACGGCTTGGCGGGGGGGGGGGGCAGGGGCCACCCGGACGCCGGGGGTCCCTCCCTATAGCCTCCCCAGAGCAGGGGGTGACCCCGGGGGGGCAGTTTGGGGGGGGGCTGGTGCCCCCGCCAGCGTGCCCCCAGTTCTCCCAGTATGCTCCTGCCCCAGCCGGGCCTGTCCCGGCCGCGGTCGCCAGTGCCACCGGGCAGCAACCGGGAACGCGGGAGGGCTAAAATTAGCCGGGGAAAGGCCAGGGCCTGGGGGGGCTGTGCGGGGGGGGCTGTGCCCAGGGGACGGCTGTGCCCAGGGGTGACTGTGCCCGGGGACCGGCTGTGCCCGGGGACATGGCTGTGTCTGGGGACCGACTGTGCTTGGGGACATGGCTGTGCTTGGGGGACATGGCTGTGTCTGGGGACCGGCTGTGCTTGGGGACACGGTTGTGCTTGGGACCGACTGTGCCCGGGGACCGACTGTGCTTGGGGACACGGCTGTTCCTGGGGACACAGCTGTTCCTGGGGACATGGCTGTGCTTGGGGACACGGTTGTGCTTGGGACCCGACTGTGCTTGGGGACACCGCTGTGTCTGGGGACCGACTGTGCTTGGGGACATGGCTGTGTCTGGGGACATGGCTGTGTCTGGGGACCGGCTGTGCTTGGGGACATGGCTGTGCTTGGGACCGACTGTGCCCGGGGACTGACTGTGCTTGGGGACACGGCTGTTCCTGGGGACACAGCTGTTCCTGGGGACATGGCTGTGCTTGGGGACATGGCTGTGCTTGGGGACCGACTGTGCTTGGGGACATGGCTGTGCTTGGGGACCGACTGTGCCCGGGGACCGACTGTGCTTGGGGACCGGCTGTGCTTGGGGACACGGTTGTGCTTGGGGACATGGCTGTGCTTGGGGACATGGCTGTGCCCGGGGACCGACTGTGCCCGGGGACTGACTGTGCTTGGGGACCGACTGTTCCTGGGGACCGACTGTTCCTGGGGACACGGCTGTTCCTGGGGACACGGCTGTGCTTGGGGACATGGCTGTTCCTGGGGACCGACTGTTCCTGGGGACACGGCTGTTCCTGGGGACACGGCTGTGCTTGGGGACATGGCTGTTCCTGGGGACACGGCTGTTCCTGGGGACATGGCTGTTCCTGGGGACCGACTGTTCCTGGGGACACGGCTGTTCCTGGGGACACGGCTGTGCTTGGGGACATGGCTGTTCCTGGGGACACGGCTGTTCCTGGGGACATGGCTGTGCCCAGGCTCGCTGTACCCAGGACCATGGTTGCACCTGGGGACCGATGGTGTCTACGGTGGCTGTTCCTGGGGACAGGGTTGTGCCCAGGGAGGCGGCTGTGCCAGGGTGGTGCCCAGTGTCACGTCCTGACACCCCCCGTCACCCCCCCGTCCCTTCCGGCCCCCAGTCCTGCCCCGCAGCCCCAGTGTCCCCAGTCCCGCGCCAAGGTCCCCTCCCAGGAACCCCCTCCCCACGGTCCCTCCTCCCCCGGACCCCAAGGTCCGGCTTAGTCGCCATGGCAACCGTCAAGGGCAGCTCAAGGGCATGGGGGGGGCACGGCCGTGGGGCCCACAGCCCCCTGCACCAGTGACACCAGTCTGCACCAGTGCTCCCAGCATCCCCACACCCCAGTCTGCTGCACCAGTTCCCCTGGTCCAGCCTTATGCTCCCAGTGTAGCCCAGTATCCCCAGTGTGGACCAGTCCCCCCAGTCCAGCCTTGCACCCGCAGTGTAGCCCAGTATCCCCAGTATGGACCAGTCCCCCCAGTCCATGCCAGCGGCCCATCTGTCCCAGTACCTCCCAGCCTGCCCCAGTCTGTCCAAGTACTTTCTAGTCTGCCCATCTTCCCCAGCACCTCCCAGTCCATCCCAGTATGCCTCAGACTCTCCCAGTCCCTCCCATCTGCCCCAGCACCTACCAGTCTGTCCCCGTGCCCCCCAGTATCCCCAGTCCCCCAGCCTGCCACATTCTTTCCCAGTTCCCCCCCATCTGTCCCAGCACCTCCCAGTCTGTCCCAGTGCCTCCCAGTATCCCCAGCACCCCCAGTCTGCCCAGTGCCCCCAGTCCATCCCAGTGCCCCCAGTCCGTCCCAGTGCCCCCAGTCTGTCCCAGTCAGAGCCAGGCACGCAGAGGCCGGTTGGGGGGGGGGGGATGTGTGTGTTTACCCGGGTTGTGCCCCCCCGCTGTCCCCCCCCGCTGCCCCCCAAGCTGAGCAAACAGATGACGCGGGCGCAGGCGCCACGTGCTGGGCCCCCGCCCCGGCCCCACGGGGGACCCGGGCGTCCGGCCCCACGGGGGACCGGGCATCCAGCCCTCGCCCCTGCCCCCCCGCTGCCCGGGGCAGCCCAGTCCTCCCAGTCGCCCCAGTTCCCTGCCGGAGGTGGCCGCGGTGACGCGTGCCCCGGCGAGGGGGGGGGGGCGGCGCTGGCGCCACGCACACGCGTGTGCCCCTGCGCGTGCAAGGATCGTGCCCCACTGCCGCCCCCCCCGCGCAGCTGCTGGCCGTGGGCGGGAGGAATGTGGCAGCCGGGGGGACACAGGGACACGGGGACGGGGACGGGGGGGGGGGGGCGTGTCACCCCCCGCCGCTCACGCTAACACGCGTGTGCAGACACACCGCCCCCCCCGGCCAACACGCGTGTGCGCACACCCGTGGGGCCGCGGCAGTCCTGGGGGGCCCCGGGCTGCGCCCCGCTGTTGGACTCGGGGGGGCCGCGGGGGCACCCACGCATCGTGGCGGGGGGGGACAGCTCCTGCCCCCCCGACCGGGGCCACCCGAGACGTGGGCGCGCGTCGGCCGCGGGCTGGAGGCGGGGCTGGAGGCGGGGCCTGGGCGGGGCGGTGGGCGGGGCGGTGGGCGGGGCGTCCAGACCACTCACCCCGCTCGGCTCCGCCCGCCTCCCCCTCGCTGCTGGGGGGGTCCGGGGGGGCAGCGGGAGGGGGGGTGGGAGGGTGCCCCGGCCCACTTCAGTGTCCCCCTGTCCTCGGTGTCATGGGGGTCTCGGTGCCCCCCGCCCACCCTGGGGGTACCCCTGTCCCTGGAGACCCCCCTGCCCACCCTGGGGGTCCTCGGAGACACCCCCCCCCGCCCACTCTGGGGGTCCTCATGTCCTTGGAACCCCCCCCGCCCACCCTGGGGGTCCTCATGTCCTTGGAACCCCTCCCGTCCACTCAGGGGATCCTCGTGTCCTTGGAGACCCCCCTGCCCACCCTGGGGGTCCTCAGAAACACCCCCCCAGCCCACTCTGGGGGTCCTCGTGTCCTTGGAGACCCCCCCCGTCCACCCAGGGGTTCCTCATGTCCTTGGAGACCCCCCCCTGCCCACCCTGGGGGTCCTCGGAAATACCCCCCCAGCCCACCCTGGGGGTCCTCATGTCCTTGGAACCCCTCCCGTCCACCCTGGGGGTCCTCGTGTCCTTGGAGACCCCCCCTGCCTACCTGGGGGTCCTCATGCCCGCAGCGCTATGGGGCTCGCAGTGCACTGGGGGGGCACAGGGTGCTTGGTGCCAGCCCTCAGTCCCCTCTGTCCCTCCTGCAGGTCCTTGTGCCCACCCATGCCCCCCCCCCCCAGGACACCCAGACCACATCGTGAGCACCCATGGCGTGGTGGAGATGCTGGAATGGGGCAGTGCCCCACCCCCTTGGCCCCCCAAACCTGCTGGGGGGGCACCCATGGGTGCCCGGAGAGGTACTGCCTCGGTTTCCCCCTTCATTAAAACATCCTCATTTGGAGCTCGAGAGTCTTGTTAACGAAGCTGCGTGACACCCGTCCCCCCCCCCCCGGGCATCACCCCTGTTTGGCCCTAGGTTGTACCACGCACCCTGGGGTTACTGTAGGCCCTACAATAATAACCTGGGAGGGGGTGGAAGGTCAGGGCTAAGCCAGCACCCCCAGGTGGCAAAAATGCCACGGGGCGGGGGGGGGGAGCAATGTGCCATAGTCTGGAGCCCCCCCTTAATCCTCAGGGTGGGAGGGCACTAATCCCTGCCTGGCATCGCCTGTGGCAATGGGGGGGGGGGGCCTCTGCCAACCCCTGTTTCCCCCCAAATTCCCCAGTGGGGGCACTGGGTTGGCACCCCCCGAGCCCAGGCGCACCCCCCAAATTCAGCACCCCGCACCCCAAGACCACCACCGTCAGAAGGGGGGGGTTTATTAAAAGAAAGCGCAGCGGGGAGCGGCGGGGCGCCCAGCACCCCCGTGCCCGCCCGTGGCCCGTCACCGCGCCTCGGGGCTGGCCAGGGTGCCGTTGCTCTCCCGGGGGGTGTCGGGGTCCCCCTCTCCCGCCGCCGCCGCCGCCGCCTCCTCCAGCGGCTGGTCCAGGCGACTGGGGATGGACCAGTAGAGGTGGGCATCGCGGCGGGCGGCCGCCGCCGCCAGCTGCCGGGCACTGCAGGCCGGGGTGGGCACGGGCACGGTCTGGTGGAAGCCCCCGTAGTCCACCTCGTAGAAGCCCTCCTCCAGGCTCAGCAGCGGGGTGAAGCGGTGGCCCCACAGCACCTCGTCCGCCAGGTACGAGCTCCGAGCCTGGCACGTCATCCCTGCGCCGGGCAGCCGGTGGGCAGCCGGTGGGCAGCCGGTGGGCACCCATCCCCAGCCCAGGGCCGGGGGGGGGGCCGGCGGGGTGCCCCCCGGCAATGGGGCGGTGCGAGGGGCACCCTGACCCCGGCTGGGGGGGCTGTGCTGCACCCGCTGCAGGGCGCACCCCGATATGTGAAGCATGCAGTGCGTGGAGGAGCCCAGTCTGAGCTGCGCCCGCCGCACGGGGCACCCCGACATGCGCTGCACAGGGGGCACCCCGATTGTGAAGCACCCAGTGCATGGAGCACCCTGGTCTTGGCTGGGGGGGGCTGTGCTGCACCTGCTGCATGAGGTACCCCGAAATCTGCAGCACCCAGTGCACGGGGTCCCCTGGTCCTGGCTGGGGGGGGGCCTGTGCAGCACCCGGCGCAAGGGGCACCCAAAGTCTGCAGCACCCATTACGAGGGGCATCCCAGTCCTGGCTGGGGGGGTCTGTGCAGCACCCAGAGCACAGGGGCACCCCAATCCTCATTGGGGGGTGTGTGCAGCACCTGGCGCATGGGACACCCCAGTGAGCAGGGGACAGGCTGGGACGTCAGGGGCTGTCACTGTCATCGGGGTCCCCTCCCCAAGCTCCTCCCAGGGCCAGGCCGGGCAGAGGCTTCCCACGGGGGGAAAAGGGGGTACGGGGGAAGGCTGCCCCCCCGCCGCCAGTCCTGCAATGGGGTTATTCTGGGTGGAGGGACCCACATCCAGGCTCAGCTTGGGGGTGAGGGTGGATTTGGGGTCACCTCCCAGCCATGACCAGGCAGGAACACGCTGTGGGCCACAGGGGTGAGATGTCCCCATGCAGGTGAGATGTCCCCATGCAGGTGAAGTGTCCCCATGGAGGTGTCCCCACGGAGAGGATGTGTCCCCACGGAGATATCCCCACGGAGATGAGGTATACCCATGGAGACGAGGTATTCCCACGGAGGTGTCCCCATGGAGGTGAGGTGTCCCGGTGGAGATGAGGTGTCCCTGTGGAGATCCCACCCCCCCGCCACCACTGGCGTCCCCGTTACCTGTGGCCTCCACCATTCCCTCGAGGATGACAACGATCTCGAAATCGTCCTTCTCCAGCTGGTGCCGCGAGACGTCCCAGAAGGGGCTGCGCTCGTCGATCTCGTGGCTGATGATGAGGGGCGAGACGAGGAAGAGGCGGTCGTCGCCCGTCTCGAAGCCCACGCTCAGGTCGGTCTGGTCCAGGGGGATGAACTCGCCCTCCTGCGTCTGCTTGGACTTGATGAGCTTGGCGCGGATGGAGGCCTCCACGATGTGCGAGTCCCGCAGGTCGCCCACGCGAAACATCAGGCAGAGGCGGTCGTCCCGCAGGGAGACCACGGCGTGGGAGGAGAAGACCAAGGTCTCAGCTCGTTTGTTGGGCTGGGAGATCTTCACGAACATGCAGCCCACCATGAAGGCGTTGACCATGGAGCCCAGGATGGCCTGGAGCAGCAGCAGCACGATGCCTTCGGGACACTTGTCGGTGATGACGCGGTGGCCGTAGCCGATGGTGGTCTCCGTCTCGATGGAGAAGAGGAAGGCGGAGACGAAGCCGTTGAGGTTGTTGACGCAGGGCGTCCAGGCGTGGTCCTCCAGGTGGTCCAGGTCCCCCCGGCAGTAGGCGATGAACCACCAGATGAGGCCGAAGAAGAGCCAGGTGACGGCGTAGGCGAGGATGAAGACGAGGAGGCTGAAGCGCCACTTGAGGTCCACCAAGGTGGTGAAGATGTCGGTGAGGTAGCGGTAGGTCTCCCGCACGTTCCCGTGTTGCACGTTGCACTTGCCGTCCTTCTCCACGTAACGCTGGCGCTTGCGGGCGCTGGCCCCCCGCCGTCGGGGGGGCACCGGGGGGGGCTTCGCCTCCCCGGGGACCCCCTCGGGGACCCCGCAAAAGGCGGCGTTGTCCTGTGCCATCGCCCCTCAGAGGCTGCGGAGGGGAAGGGGTTAATGGTGCCGCTCGCCCCCTCCAAACTGGGGGGGACTGGGAGGGGATGGTGGCACCAGCTGGTGCGTGGGGGAGGCTGCGGGGACGCCTGGGTCCCCCCCCCTCCGCCCTGGTCCCTGGTGGGGGGGGTAAACTGAGGCACAGGAGCACCCAGGGGTGCTGAGCCCACGCGTGTGCGTTCATCCATGCACTAGCATGTGTACACGCGTGCACATGCCTGCACACAGACGCTTGCAGACACGCACACACATGTGTACGCACACATGCACATGCTTGCGCACAGGTGTACACAGACGCTTGCAGATGCACACGCATTCACACACATGTGCATTCATGCATACACGCGTGCACACACAGCACCAGAGCACGCACACCTTGCGCACACACATGAGCTGGCGTACATACATGTGCGCAAGCCCCCGGGGGGACACACACGCACACGCGTTCACCCCCGGGTGGGTGCAGGCCCGTGCGTGCACCCTGAGGGGCTCCTTGCACGCTCCCGTGCACCGAGATCTGCTGTGCGCCGGTGTGTGCACCGACGCTGCGCACACGCTCCGGACCAATGGCGGCACACGCGTGCACACGGAGCTGGGCCACACGCGTGCACACACGCGTGCACACGCGCATGGACACACTGCTGGGCCTCGTACACGCACACACAGCTCCTCCGTGCCCACGCACACTCGCGCGTGTGCACACGCACTCCCCCCCCCCGTGCTCCCCCCACCACCGGCCTGGGGGGCCCTGCGGCACCCAGCTGCGCCCCCCCCGCCGTGGGGCACCCCACTCCCACCCGGGTCCGCGGGGACGGATCCCCCAGCGGGGGGGCAGAGCGGAGGGCGGGAGGGGCGCATCCTCCGCGGTCTGTGCTGGGGGGGGCCCTTCCGCGCAGGCCGGGCCCCCGCGTGCCCCCCGCACCCCCCACCCGCGGAGAGGGGGTCCGCGGTGCCACCCCCCAGCGCTGCGGCTGGGGGTGCAGGGGTGCAGGGGGCGATGGGGCGCGGGGGGGGCAGCAGGGCCCCCCGGGCTGTGTGTGTGTCCCCCCCCGGCCCCGCACTCACCGCTCGCCCCGCGGCCGCCGCTCCCGCCGGGCCGCGCAGCCCCGGTGCGCTGCGCGCATGGCGCGGGGGGAGCGCAGCGCCCGGCCGCCGCGGATCGCTCCCGCCCGGTCCCGGTCCCGGTCCGGTCCCGGAGCAGTGCCCCCCCCGCTCCCCGTTCCCCCCCCCCGCCGTTCCCTTGGCCGCGCTCCCGCCGTTCCCCGGCAACGGCTGCGCCCCGGGAGCGCGCGGCTAAAAATACCGACCAGCGCCCGCCCCCCCCGGCCCCGCCCGTCCCCGGACCCCCCCCCGCGCCCGGATCCCCACGCGTGACCCCCCGCCCCGGGCGGGCAGGGCCGGCGGGGCCCCGCAAGGCGGCGGTGCGATGTACGCGCGGGGGGGGGGGTGCGCACACGCGTGTGCGGGGGCGCGGGGCAGGTGCGCACACCTGAGCCACGGGCGCTGCGGGCTGGGTACGTGTGACAGTACGGGGGGGACACGCGCGTGACGTGGGGCACAGTGGGGGGGTGACACAGGGCATGGGGGGGAGCACACACGCGTGTGACACTGAGCGCGGCGGGGGGGGGGAGCACACGAGGTCCCGCCCCCCCGCTGGCCCAGAGCCCCCATCACTAGCCCAGGGTTCCCCATCACTAGCCCAGAGGCCCCCCCCCCCCCCCCCCCCGCCACTAGCCCAGGGCTCCCTCTCACTAGCCCAGGGTTCCCCATCACTAGCCCAGAGGGCCCCCCCCCCCCCCCCCCGCCACTAGCCCAGGGCTCCCTCTCACTAGCCCAGCCCCCTCCCCATTATCCCGGGGTCGCCCTCACTAGCCCAGCCGCCGCTCCCAGCCCAGGCTCCCTCATCACTAGCCCAGGCCCTCCATGACTAGCCCAGGCACCCCCATCACTAGCCCAGGCTCCCCCATCACTAGCCCAGGCCCCCCATGACTAGCCCAGGGCCCCCCATCAGTAGCCCAGGGCCCCCCATGACTAGCCCAGGCCCCCCATGACTAGCCCAGGGCCCCCCATCAGTAGCCCAGGGCCCCCCATGACTAGCCCAGGCCCCCCATGACTAGCCCAGGCTCCCCCATCACTAGCCCAGGCCCTCCATGACTAGCTCAGGCACCCCCATGACTAGCCCAGGCCCCCCATGACTAGCCCAGGCCCCCCCATCAGTAGCCCAGGGCCCCCCATCCCTAGCCCAGGATCACCAGCCAGGACGCCCCAGCCCTGCCCAGGACCCCTACCACTAGCCAGGGCTCTGTGGTCACTAGCCACCCCATCGGTGGCCAGGCCCTCCCCCGTGCCCGAGGCCGCCTCCGGGAGCCCCCGCGCAGCCCCGGCCCCCCCCGGCCCCCCCGGGCGGACAAAGGCGCTTTGTGCCGCGGCCCCGCGGAACCGGCCCCGGCCCGGGAACAGCGGGGCCTTGTGTGGGGCGGCCGCGGCCCCGCGCCCCACGCTCCCACGGCCCCGCGCCCCACGGCCCCGCGCCCCACGGCCCCGCGCCCCCAAGGACCCCGGCCCCGCGCCCCGCCCTCCCACGCTCCCACGGCTCCGCACCCCGCGCCCCCCCCCGATCCCCATAAGTGGCAGCACTGGGGCTGGCGTTGCCCCACGGGGGGCGCGGGGGGGGGGTGTCACTCTGTGTGCGCGTGTCTGTGCACACGGGTGACACCGGCCCCTGCCCGGCTCTGGCGGGTCCCCTTGTCACCCCACGCTCACACGCACGAGGATGCTCGGGCGGGGGGGGTCCGGAGGGGGATCCCGGGGACCACCCGGGTGGGTGCTGCCGTGACCGGGGGAGGTTCTCCCCGGTGCCGGTGCGACCCTGCCCGGTGCCGGTACCGGAGCCCGAGGGACCCCGCCCGGTGCCGGTACCGGAGCCCGGGGGATCCCACCCGGACCCGCCCCGGTGCCGGTGATGGAGCCCGGGGACCCCACCCGGACCCTCCCCGGTGCCGGTACCGGAGCCCGGGGGATCCCACCCGGACCCGCCCCGGTGCCGGTGATGGAGCCCGGGGACCCCTCCCCGGTGCCGGTACCGGAGCCCGGGGACCCCGCCCGGACCCGCCCCGGTGCCGGTGGCTGCGGGCGGGGTCCCCTCGCCCCCCCCGTGGCCGGTAACGTGACCCGGTGCGGGCCGGCTCGTTTTCCACCCCATTAACCCCCGTCCCGCCCCCGGCGGCTCCTCCCCGCCCCGGGCCCCCTCCCCGGCCCCGCCAATCGGTGCCAGCCGGGCCCGGCGAGGCGGCCCGGGCCGGGGGGGGGACAGGCGGGGGGGGCCCGGCGGGGGGGCCCGGCCCGGCCCGCCGCCGCCGGCCCCGCCGAGCCATAAAGCCCATGGGGAGCCGGCGGCGGCGGGGCTGAGCGAGGCCGGGACCCCGGGCGCCCTGGGGCCCTCCCCGAGCAAGGTAAGGGCGGCCGGGGGGGCCCGGGGGTCCCCCGTCCCCGCCGGGGCGCCCCGAGGGCGGCGGGCACCTGCCAGCGCCGCTGGACCGGGATCGGTGCCCGGGTCCCCGTGGCCGCCAGTGCTGGGACCCCGTAACCCCACGTCCCCGGAGCCCCGCGTCCCGGGTCCCTATAGAGCTCCGTCCCTGTGTCCCCCACAGCCCACAGCCCCGTGTCCCCTATAGCACTGCGTCCCTGTGCCCCCGTCGCCCACAGCCCTGTGCCCCGTGACCCCACAACCGCATGGCCCCGTGCCCCATGTCCCCGCAGTCCCACATCCCTGTGGCCCCACACACCCCACAGCCCTGTGTCCCCATGTCCCCATATCCCTGTGTCCCCACATCCCCGTGGCCCCACATACCCCACAGCCCTGTGTCCCCATGTCCCCATATCCCCTGTGTCCCCACATCCCCGTGGCCCCACATACCCCACAACCCTGTGTCCCCGTGTCCCCATATCCCCGTGGCCCTCTATCCTCGCGTCCCTGGATCCCCATGTCCCCCATCCCCATGTGCCTGTGTCCCCATCTCCCCTGTACCCCCATCCCCCTGTCCCTGTATCCCCATGTCCCCCAAGTCCCCATGTCCCCCAAGTCCCCTGTACCCCAAGTCCCCGTATCCCCATGTCACATATCTCCGTGTCCCCATGTCCCCACTCCCCGTGGGCGTCCCCCTTCTCTCCCCAGCGCAGGGGGACCTGGAGGGACAGAGGATGGAGGTGCACAGCACCCCTCAGCCGTGCCCACCACGCTCCCCCCTCCCCGGCCATCTCCAGGGCCACCCGTCCCCGAGA
This sequence comes from Gavia stellata, assembly GCF_030936135.1. NCBI lineage: Eukaryota > Metazoa > Chordata > Aves > Gaviiformes > Gaviidae > Gavia > Gavia stellata. Next base: position 329,503 of record NC_082626.1, read on the forward strand.
TGTCCCCACAGCCCCCGGGGTATGAGGCCTCAGGCCCTGGGGATGGCCCCTTCCCCACCCCAGGAAGTGACCCCCAAATAGGGACACCCCTCCCAGCACCTCGCTCCTCCTTGGTCCCCCCACTGGTGTAATGATGCCGGGTGGCCTCAGCCTGGTGCTGGGGGAGGCGAACCCCCCCAGGACCCCCCTGGGCTCCGGTGCCGGTGATGGGGCGTTTCAAGGGCATTCGGGTGGAGGGGGCTGGAGCCTCCCCGTCCCCGCCAGGTCCCCATGGGGGGCAAGTGGGGACACGCCAGGCTCCGGGTTAGTGGCCCCGGCCGGGCTGCGGGTTAACTGGGCTACAGGTGAACCAGGCTGCAGGTTAATCAGGGTGTGGGTTAACCAGGCTGCAGGTTAACTGGGCTGTGGGGTAGTCACACTGGATTAGCCAGGCTGGGGATTAGCAGGGCCACAGATTAGCCACGCTGGATTAGCTGGGCTGTGGGTTAGTCACACTGGATTAGCTGGGCTGTGGGTTAGTCACGCTGGATTAGCTGGGCTGTGGGTTAGTCACGCTGGATTAGCTGGGCTGTGGGTTGGTCACGCTGGATTAGCCACACTGGTGTAGCTGGGCTGTGGGTTATCCCGGCTGTGGGTTATCCCGGCTGTGGGTTACCCAGGGTGCAGGTTATCCCAGCTGCAGGGTAATCTGCCTGTGGATTAACCCAGCTGCGGGTTGACCAGGCTGCAGGATCACCAGGCTGTGGGTTACCCCTGGTGTGGGTTAACTGGGCTGCGGGTTAGCTGGGCTGTGAGCTACCCGGGCTGCAGGTTAACGGGGCTGGGGGTTAACGAGGCTCTGGGATAGCCGGGCTGGGCTTTAACCAGGCGGGGGGTTAATGGGGTTAATGAGGCCGGTTGGAGGGTGCTGCTGTTACCGGTGCTGGTGCCGTGGGTGGCTTCTCCGATGGCTACGGAGGGCTGAGCCGTGCGGGCGCCAGCTGTCCCTGGGGAGCGGGGTGGCCGTGGGGATGCCCCGCTGCCAGCCCCACTGCCTGCACCGATGCCAGCCCCCAGCCACCCTTATCCCCCCATCAGCGGCACCGGCGTCGTGGGGGTCCCGTGGGAGCCCCACGCGCACGGACCCGCTGGACGCGCTGTGGGGGCAGCTCGAAAAAGGGCCAAAAGGGGCTTTTTCTGCCCCAGTCTGTGGCCTCTGCTGATGGCTGATGAGGGCTGGGCAGCACTGGGGGGAAAACCCCCAAAATTATCATTTTGGGGTCCCCCCAGTGCTGCAGGGGAGGATGGGGGTCCCCATCGCCCCCATGGCCGGGCTGGGGAGGGGGCCGTGACTCCAGCCCCCCCCATGGCGTTTCCCAGGTGGCAGCGTGAAGGGCGCGGGGACATTCCTCCCCCGGGGGCCCCGTCACCGGCCCCAAATTTGGGCTCAAACTGGTCCGGCCTCAACGGGGGGGTGCAGGGGAGGATGGGGGGGTCCACAGGACAAGGAGGGGGTGGCACAGGGCACCCAGGCGCCCGGGGCTTGGTGGCCGCCGGCGCAGCGGGGTGGGTGGTGGGGGGCCGCGGGGCCCCCCGGGACCCCCGCCGGGGGCTGTGCTGACGGCGGGGCGCGCGGGGCCCTGCATGCTAACGAAGGGCTTCGTCAAAGCGCCTTTGTGCCCCGCCAGCTCCATTGAGGCCTCTCCTCCGGGGCGCACAATGGCCCCACTGTCCCTGTCCCCGTCCCCCCCCCGCCAGCCCTGCGCGGTCGCCCCACACCCCCAGCCCCACGGGACCTGCCCCACGCCGCGGCCCCCCGCTGCCCCAACCCCACCGTGGGGATGGGGTCCCATCTCCCCCATTCCCAGTTGCCACCAGTGCCATGGAGCCCAGTGCCCCAGTTTCGGGATGGGGGGGATGCGGCTGGCGGGGAGCCCGGCCACGGCTGGCACCGCGCGGGCATGGGAACGGTGCCCAGGCTGGTGGTGCCAGCGGGACGCGGTGAGGGGGGACGTGTCCCCGTGTCCCCCCCATTCCACACCAGACCCCTCAGGCAGGGCCAGACCCCTGCGTTCGCCCCCAGTGTCGAGCATCCCCGGGGGGAAACCGAGGCACGGGGGCGAGGGGGGTTAATGGGTAACCGGCCTGGCCGTGGCGGCAGCGGCTGTGCCCGCGGGCACCGTCCCGCGCCGGGAACAAGCGCCGGCTTGTCACAACCCGTGTCCGCGCACGGGAGCCTGGCCGGGGGGCACGGGGGCACACGGCCCCTGACGGGCGCTTTATGGGATGCAGTGACCCCAAAAATGGGGGGGCAGAGGCCCCAAAGAGGGGTGTGGGGACCCTCTGAAGGGGCGCAGGGGACCCTGGGGTGTGCAGAGACCCCTCAAACCAGGGTGTGGGGACCCCAGAGAGGGGTGTGGGGGACTCTGGAGGGTGAAGGGACCCCCAAAGAGGGGTGCAGGGACCCTGCAGGGGTGGAACACCCGCAGAGAGGGGTGCAGGGACCCCAGAGAGGGGTGCAGGGACCCCAGAGAGGAGAGCAAAGGGACCCCAGAGGAGCAGAAGGACTTTGGGGGGTGCAGAGACCCCCAGGGGCTGCAGGAACCGCTGTGTCCCCCCGGGGACATGGCTGGGGATGTGCCGGTGCCTGCTGCTGCCCGGCGTGGGCAGAGCTCTGGGGATGTGGTGGCTCTGGGGACACACGGCGGCTCTGGGGACCCCCAGCAGCTCAGCTGGGACAGGGCAGGTCCGTGTCCCCAGTGCCACCATCCCCTCCTCAGGGCCTTTTGCCGGGAGGGGACGTGGCGCAGCCAGGACGGTGGCAGTGCCACCCACGTCCCCCAGCTTTGGCGAATGTAGGGACACCGGGCTCCAAGGAGACCCCCCATGGTGCCACCGCGTCCCCGGTGTCCCTAGCGTCCCCGGCACGCTGCCCTGGCGCATCCGTGGCGGAAACCGTGGCGGGGCCAAACGCTGGCGTGGGCTGAAAGGCCCTTTCTGTGCCACCGGCGGCGGCCGGGGCTGGCAGGGGACAGGGACGGGGACAGGGACGGGGACGGAAACGCGCCTGGCGCCGCCACCAGCCGTTTGTCCCTGTCACCTCCCATTCATCCCCCTTCCTCTTCCTCCTGCCCGGCCAGGACGCCTGGGTCCCCTCCACGGGACGGGGGGGCATGGGGGGAGCTGCCGGGGGACAGAGGGGACAGGGATGAGTTCACAGAGGGACGGATGGACAGACGGACAGACAGGGGGGTGGGTGAGCGCGTGGATGGGTGGATGGACAAGTATACGGATGCGCGTATACAGGGATGGATGGACGGACAGACAGGTGAGAGCTCACGTGGATGGAAGGATGGACAGAGGGATGGCTGGACAGCTGGACACATACAGGGATGGACAGACAGGTGCATGGATCCGTGCGTACATGGTTGGGTGGATGATGGATGGATAAAGGGGTGGGTGGATAGAGGGACGGACAGCTGGCTGGGGAGGAGTGATGGACGGGCAGGTGGATTGAGTCTGGACGGACGGACGGACGGACAGTGAGTGGATGAGCAGGGGAATGGAGAGATGCTGGCTGCGTGGTGAGCCCAGAGGACAGAGGGACAGGTGGGTGGGTGGGTTGATCGATAGGAGAGGGACAGATGTCCGGATGGCTGGTGAAGTCTGGATGGACAGACAGGTGGACGGAGGCTGCAGAAGTGGTGGGAGTGACAGCAGTCCCCGTTGCTGAGGTGCCACGAGTCTGTCAGGTCTCCACGGCCAGGCCGGGTCCCCACGCTGCCGGGGACAGCGCGGGGGGCTCTGCGTGAGACGAATCCTCCCGGCCTCAGCCCCTGCCTGCCGCCGTGGTGGGAGGGAGCACGGCCGGAGGGAGCACTGAGGAGGGGTGGAAGGGGGCGGCGTCCCCCCCACACCTCTCCGCGTCCCCCACATCCTTCCTCTCCATCTACCACCCCCTCAGCTCCCTCCCGTCCGCCCAATGAACACCCAACCTCCCTCCTCGCCCCCCGTCCCTCCTCTCTGTCCCTCCACCCATCCCTCAGGCCTGGCCAGGCCTTTGCTCAGTCGTCCATCCGTTCACCACACTCCGTCCATCTGTCCATCCGTCCATCTGTCCTCTCCATCCACCCATCCTTCTCCGTTCTTGTCCATCCTTCTCCGTTCTTGTCCATCCTTCTCTGTCCATCCACCCATCCCTCCCTCTTCTCCATCCCTCCCTCTTCTCCATCCCTCCCTCTTCTCCGTTCTTGTCCATCCTTCTCCGTTCTTCTCCATCCTTCTCCATCCATCCATCCACCCATCCCTCCCTCTTCTCCATCCCTCCACCCACTTATCCACCCACTGCCCCTCCCCGTCCCCAGGACACTCCCCACACCCCCCACCCAGCACCCCCCTCTCCCAGGTGGCACCTCCTCACCCCCTTCCCCACCATCGCCTCTTCCAGATGACGTCGGCCACCAAGGTGTACTACAGCCAGACCACGCAGACCGACAGCCGCCCGCTCATCGGCTCGGGGCTGCGCCGGCGCCGGGTGATGACCAAGGACGGCCGCAGCAACGTGCGGATGGAGCACATCGCCGACAAGCGCTTCCTGTACCTCAAGGACCTGTGGACCACCTTCATCGACATGCAGTGGCGGTACAAGTTGGTCCTCTTCTCCGCCACCTTCGCCGGCACCTGGTTCGCCTTCGGTGTCATCTGGTACCTGGTGGCTGTGGTCCACGGGGACCTGCTGGAGTTCGACCCGCCGGCCAACCACACGCCGTGCGTCATGCAGGTGCACACCCTCACCGGCGCCTTCCTCTTCTCCCTGGAGTCCCAGACCACCATTGGCTACGGCTTCCGCTACATCAGCGAGGAGTGTCCCCTCGCCATCGTCCTGCTCATCACCCAGCTGGTCCTCACCACCATCATGGAGATCTTCATCACCGGCACCTTCCTGGCCAAGATCGCCCGGCCCAAGAAACGCGCCGAGACCATCAAGTTCAGCCAAAACGCGGTGGTGGCCCAACACAACGGCAAGACCTGCCTGATGATCCGCGTGGCCAACATGCGCAAGAGCCTCCTCATCGGCTGCCAGGTGACGGGCAAGCTCCTCCAGACCCACCTCACCAAGGAGGGCGAGAGCGTCCGCCTCAACCAGGTCAACGTGGACTTCCAGGTGGACACCTCCTCCGACAGTCCCTTCCTCATCCTGCCCCTCACCTTCTACCACGTGGTGGACGACGCCAGCCCCTTCCGGGACATGGCCCTACGGACGGGCGAAGGTGACTTCGAGCTGGTGGTCATCCTCAGTGGCACCGTGGAGTCCACCAGCGCCACGTGCCAGGTCCGCACCTCCTACCTGCCCGAGGAGATCCTCTGGGGCTACGAGTTCACCCCCGCCATCTCCCTCTCGGCCAGCGGCAAGTACGTGGCCGACTTCAGCCTCTTCGACCAGGTGGTGAAGGTGACAGCACCCTGTTGCCTCCACGAGACCGTCCGGTTCGGGGACCCCGAGAAGGTGAAGCTGGAGGAGTCCCTGCGGGAGGCGGCGGAGCGGGAGCGGGAGGGAGCGCCCCTGAGCGTCCGCATCAGCAACGTCTGAGTGCCCGCCGGGACGCCGCCGACACCGCCGGAGGTGCCACCAGCCCTGGAGATGCCACCAGCCCCCGGAGAGGCCACCGGCTCTTCCCCCTACCCCGTCCCCCCTGGGCCATTTTCCCCCTTCCTCGCAGCACGGGGCAGCTCCCGGGGCAGCTCCCTCGGGGACCCTCGTGGGTGCTCGCCCACCCGCCAGTGGGGCTGTCCTCCCTCCCCCAGCCCACCCAGGGCCGGGGCTGTCCCCATCCCCCCTTCTCCTAATGCTCTGCTAACACCAGCCAGAGACCCCCGGCCCCACCCCAGGACACAATCCTGCGGGGAGATGCTGTCCCCAGGGGGGCACATGGCCACCTCCAGCCCCTGGGGACAGCTGGGGACACCGTTTCTTGCCAGCCGGGAGCCATCTCGCTGCCCAATCCCGCCCCCGTGAGCTGGGGCTGAGACCTGAGCTGCTCACTGCACATGTGGGCTGGGGAGCAGGAGGCTCTGACCTCATGGGACCCCCACCCCCCTCCCTGGGAAGGCTCAGGCCGGGGGCTGCGGACCCCCTCCCCAGCCCATCTCCCCCCTGCACCCCTTTCACTCTCCCCACAGCCCCCAGCACTCAAACCACTGGGGGCCATGGGGGCATCCCCATGTCCGGGGTCATCGCACACTCAACAGGGGAAACTGAGGCAGGAGAAGCCCCCGAGCCCCGCTGTCCTCCACCACCACCCCCAGAGCTGGGCCCCCCTCCCTGTGCTGACCCCCCACACACACTCCGGGCTGCGGGGGGGACACACCGGGGCGTCACCGATAATCGGACACGGCTGCGGCGCCGCGTCCCCCCGGGCCGGGCACCCCCCTGGCCCTGCTCGAGCCCGTCGCTGCTGCTAACGTAGAGCTCTGCTATTAACGCGCGGCCCCGGCTGCCCCCCTCGCTGCGCTGAGGCCAGGTGATACATACACATACATATATATATATATATATATAGTGCGACTAATCTATATATATAACGGGGAAGGAAGGTTCCCCCCAGAAAGACTGGCTCGCCGAAGCCCCGCTGCCGCCGGGGCACCCCGGGGTCTCGTCCTCAATTTGGGGGGAGAAAAGGCGAAGCACTTACTAAATAAAGGTTACGTTGATGGTGGGGAAGGACTCTGCCGCCTGCGCTGGGGGGGGCCCCTGTGTGCCACCCTTGGGTCCCAATGTCCCCAGGGTCCCCCTCAGCCCCCAAAAGCAGGTGGCGGTGGGGGCAGAGCCATCCCCAACCCGTGTCCCCCCCAGGAAAGGGCACCAGGCGCTCGGTACAAGGACACAGGTTTATTTATTTCCAGCAGCGGCCACCCGCAGCCGCCACCCCCGGGCTCAGTCCAGCCCCCCCCCAGTACAGGGGGGCAACTGGGACCAGTGGGCGGCTGGGACTGGCGCTGTGGGAGATGCGCTCCTACCCCCCGGGACAGCCGGGGGGGATGTGGGGCTACAGCAGCCCCCACCACAGACCCGTCCCCTCCGAGGACACGGACAAGAAACCCCCCGGGGACGCGGTGCCGTCCCCAAAGGGCAGCAGTCCCTGTGCAGGGGCACGGCTGTGACCCGGGTCCTGCTGGGGAGGGGACCGGAGGGGGGACAGGAGACCTACCCCCCGAAAACCACCTGAGGTCACTGCAAAGGCACCGGGTGATACTTAAAAAAATAATAGTTAAAATCACGGCGTAGCTACAGTAATTCGGAAACATTTACAAGAGTTGGTGGCGCGGGAGGAGCTTCACACCAGGAAGGAGGACGTCTGCTTGAACTCTCCCTGCGGGGACAAGGGGGACGTTAACGGCGGCGGGTGACGGGGAAGCGGGTGGGACGAGGGCCCTGGGTGGGGAGCACCTGGCTGGCTTTGCCACTGTCCCCAGGGAGAGCAGGTCACAGCCCCCGAGGAGCCCGGCTTGCTCCAAGCAGGACAGGGGCGAGGGATGCTGGGGACAGGGATGGCACCTGCGAGCCCAGAGGTGGACCGGGGTCCCCGCTCACCCCCTTTGGGCACCCCCGGCGAAGGCGCCCGGCTTCGCGCGCCCTGCCGGGAGATGACGCAGCCGCGTGGCACCGTCACCACCCACCCGTCCCAGCCCGTACTCACTTCGCTGCGGTGCGAGGGCTGGCTGTAAATCACCTTCTTGCCGGTGGTGCTGCAGAAAGCAAGGGCATTAGGAGACGTCACGCTGCCCAGAGTCCCCCTTGTCCCCACCCTGAGCACGCGGTGACACCCGAGGCACCTTCCCAGCCCGTGGGCAGGGGCTGGGGGTGGAAGAGACCCCCCGTCCCCGCTGGTGGAGGAAGAGGAGGCAGCCGGGAGGGAGGCAGCAGCGTTACGGCTTCACTTACTCTTTTCTCTCTGAAATAAAAGAAACAGAACAGGGGTTTTAGGGGGGGGCAGGGGGGGCACCGGGACAAGCGGGTCCTGGGGCGGCCGGCGCGGTACTCACTGCTGAAGAAACCCCGGCTGTAGGCAAACCAGACGCCAAAGGCCACGAGCGCCAGCACCATCAGCAGCACCACGACCGCGGCCACAATGCCTCCCACGTTGACTTCACCTGGAAAGAGAGGGAGCGGAACGTCGGAGGGCGGCTGGATCCCGGCACGGAAACCCTCCGCTCGGCACCTGCGGGATCCCGCAGAAATCCCGGCGTGAGGGAGGCCGGAGGGGGCCAAATCCAGCTCCAGGCAGGGCCGGCCCCGAAGCTGGATCCAGTTCAGAGGTGGATCGGGCTGCCCAGTCGAGTCCTACGCATCCCCACGGGCAGCCTCCCCCGTCCCCCCCCACGGCACTGGGCCAGGGCTTGTTCCAGCCCGGGCTGTTGGAGACCATACAGCAGGTCATTAACATCACGGCTAATTAATGTCTTTGAACCCGGAAGGGCGAAGGGGTGACGGCATCGCCCCGCATCGGCATCCCCCAAAACACGACCTGTGCCGGACACAGCCCGGGCAGAGGCTGGAAAAGCCCCACGCCGGAGGTGGGGGGACACACGGCACCGGCCTCTGCTGCGTTCCTTACTGGCTTCCATGCGGAGAACGTCCGATTTCTGGGGGGAGCCCACGTTGTTCATCGCCTCGCAGGAGTAGTCGCCGGTATCGAAGCCGCTCAGGGGCTCAAAGATCTAGATGGGAGCGGATTGATGAGAGCAGGGCAGGGGAAGGCTGGGGGTCCCCAAGTTTGGAGCACTCCGCACTCACCAGCTCCCCCGTGGCAGAGTCCAGGGTGTAGGAGGAGTTTCTGAAGGTGGGGCTGGTTTTGGGGTCGGCGGGCATCAGCATGCCGTCCTTGTACCAGCGGAAGGTGGGGGGCGGCGAGCCATCTGTTTCAGTGCACCGCAGCACGGCCTTGCTGCCGATGGTGGCCGAGGCGGGGACGTGGGCCACCGGCTTGGAGGGGGGCACTGCGGGAGAGCGCAGCGTCGGGGCTGGCTCGGCACGGCGCAGCCCACGCCGGGGAGGGACAGGGTGCTCAAAGGGCATGGGACGGTGGTGCCAGCATCCTTCCCCCCGCCGGCTGTCCCCACGCGATGGTGGGGACAAGGATGAGCTCAGCCAGGGGGACAAGAAGTGGGTCCTGGGACAGCAAAGCCAGGCAAGGGACGAGGAGGGAGGGGGGCTCGGGGGGGCCGCACCTTGGACGATGAGGTTCACCTCCGACTTGGCAATCTGGCTGCCGTCCCCCACCACCTCGCAGATGTACTTTCCCGTGTCCTCCCGCGTCACCGTGCTGAAGTGGATGGTGGTGGGCGAGAACTGGACCCGGTTCTTGTAGGGCTCTGCCGAGGGAGAGGAGATGGGGCTGGGAACCGGCTCCGACGGATGGACAGACCGACTGGCGGGACACCCCGAGCCGGGGGGGGTCCCTGGGGACGTACCTGTCAGCTCTCCCCCGTAGTAGAAGAGGACCAGCGATAAGCCCTTCTGGAACTTCCACTCGATGCGGGGGTTGCTCCAGCCGGACCGATACGCCGAGCAGGGGATGTCAGCAGCTGTTGGCGGAGAGCGACACTGCGGACGCGTGTCGCCGCACCAGAGTGGCACCGCGCTCGCATCCCGCGGTGGGTGGCAATCCAAACCGGGAACCCCCAAACCCTCCCCAGTCCAGCCCCACAAGGGAAATCCACCCTGGGCCTCGGGCGCCGTGTCCTCTGGGGGTCCGGGGACCCCGGGGCGAACCCCGCTTGCAGCGCCAGAGGTGCCGGGGGATGCGGCTTGGCCGTGCCCCCCTGGGATAACGGCGTGCAGGGGACTGTCGGTGAGCCAGGGTGTGCTGGGGCCGGAGCCGGGCACTCACGTTTGTTTTCAGGCACTTCTTTGGTCTCGGAGGTGACCTGGGCTCCCACCAGGGACGCTGCGGGGGGGAAAGGACACGGCTGAGAAATCGTGGAGGGCCCCAGCGATGGGATACGGGGAGCAGGGGAGGCTGTGGCCCGGTCAGGGAGGTCACTGGGAGCCCCGAGGCAGTGGTGACAGTCCCCAGGGCAGGGGTGATGGCATGTTGTGCCGCACTGCCCGGCGTGTCGCAGCCGCGGGAGCTGGAAAATCCCGTCCTGCCTGCTCTGGGCGCTGCCTGCGCTGTCACGTCACCTCCCGCCCTGCCCGGTTTCTGCCTGGTTTCGCAGGAAACCGGCCAGGGCGTTTCGCAACTCCCTGCCCTCTGTGCACACACACACGCGCACACACAGACACCCCCGCAGCCCCACACACGTGCGCACACGCCTCGTCATAGCCCGCGCATGCATGTCTCCTGCCCTTCCCTGCGGCCGTCGCCGCTGCCAGGCCGCGGTTGGCCACGGCGCTGGCAGCACAGGCTGGTGCTGTCGGTCCGCAGAGTTGGTCCCGGCTGCCGGCTGCGTCCCTGGTCCTCGAGGCCGCTCAAAGCTGTCGGCTCCCAGCTCAGCCACCCCAGCTCACGGTTTTGGGTCTGGGGAAGGCGGCAGCACCGGCCAGGGAGTCACGCCGTGGGGGAAGGTGACCAGGAACTGGCATGGCCTTGTCCCCAACCCACCTGCACCTTTGCACCCCGAACGGCCGCCAAGCGAAACCTGGCCAGCTGGCGGCAGAAATAGTGATTTTGGGGGAAATGGGGGGGAAACAGGGCGTCCGGTGTCCCCAGGCACGGAGTGCTTCCCAACGCGGGGCCCGGTGCCACTCCCGAGATCCAGCGCGGTGGCACTGTGCTGGCCAGGAATGCCATCGGACCCCCACTGTGGCCGTGCCTTGACCCATACCACGGCTCAGGGAGGAGGGGAAAAGGATTTGGGGTTTGTTTGGGTGGATTTGGGGCAGAAAGAGCAGAGAGGTGACATCCCGCAGGCCCCATGGGATCATCGGGGGGTGCTCGGGGGGAGCCAGAGCACGATGGGTCCGCGGGGAGGGCCAGGACACAGGCGCTGCCGGCTCTGTGTCCAACTCAGCTGGGATCGGGTTAATCCCGACCCGCTCCGGGATTGTTCCAGCACAATGGAGGGGACGTCATGGCGGGGACAGGAAGGCCACCGCCGGCCCAGCCCGCTCGCCGGTGACAAACCCCGTAACTTTGGCCTTTGGGAGTGCCGGCGGCACGGCACCGGCTACTCATTAACCCGGGGCGTGGGGGCACGTCTCGACGCCTGCCGTGGGGGCAGCGGGACAGGGACACCCCAGCCATCGCCGGCGGGGACCCCGGCGGAGCCGGCGGCACGAGGAAAGCCGTCAGCCCTCGGCCGGGATGTTTTGTCACAGCGGGTTTCCGGCCCTGGGAAGCGCGGCCGGATCCGCACCCCCCGCTGCCGGCCCCACCGAGCCCCCCCAAATTACCGGCTGTCGGTGAGAAGGCGGTGACGGGCTCGGCGGGAGCGGAGCTGCCAGGACGGGGTCAGCGGCACCGGCACAGCCCTCGCCCCGGTGACCGGCCAAAAGCGGGGGCCGGTTCCTGCCCCCCCCGGGAGCGGGGCTCAGCCGGGCGTCACGGCCCAGCGCCACGGGGACCTGGGGGGGGGCCGGGGCTGGTGCCCCCTCCGCCACCCGGGTGGCGAAGGTCTCGTGCACCCACAAAACCACCCTAAACCCTAATAACGGGGCGGCGGGGCCGGGGCGTCCCCGGGGTTCGGGGCACTAACGGGGCTCCCCCGAGGCGGGAGGCGGGCGGCACCGCGGGTTATTAGTAGCCCGTTATCGCGGTGTATGGCGGCACAGGGCCCCCGCCGTGATCTCCCCCCGCCCCGGTACAAACCGGGCTCCCGTGAGCGGGGACGGTGGATGGCACACGGCTCTGGCACCGGGGGACCCGCCGCCCGGTACCGGGGGACCCGCCGCCCGGTACCGGGCCCCCTCCCGGGCAACCCACCGCCGCCCCCGGGCACCAACCCCGCCCCAGGCGGCAACACCGCGACCCCCGGTACCGGTACCGGCACCGCCCGGGCCACCAGGTCACCGACCGCTACCGGCACCGCCCCGGGGGACCCCCCGCCAGCTCTCCGGTACCGGCACCGCCCCAACGTCCCCCGAGCGACCCGCTGCCACCCGGTACCGGCCCCCTCCGGGCGATCCAGTGCCACCCCCCGGGGACCCACCGCTCCTCCCCCCCCGGTACCGGCAGCGCGCCCCCGGGCACCGGCCGGCCCATTGTTCGGGCACCTCGTGGCCGCCCCCCCGCCCCTCCCGGGCACTCACCGGCCGCCGCACCGAGCAGCAGCAGCAGCAGGGGCCGGGGCCGGGGCCGGGGCCCGGGGCCACCCCACCGCGCCGCTCCCGCCATGGCCACCGCCGCACTGCGCGTCCCCGCCCGCACCAGGTGCGGCCCCGCCCCGCCCCGCCCAGGTAGGTCCCGCCCCCCGGGACCGCCCCCGGGGCCGGGCCAACCCGGATACGCCCCTCCGCCAGGTGCTGGAGAGCCCCGCCCCTTCCCCGGCTCCATTGGCCGCGCTGCCTGTCTCTTCAAGGAGGGGGCGCGCCCCGCTCCAGTGACTGGCTGGCTCGGCCCCGCAGCGCCGGCTTGATTGGCTGAGACGAAGGGGCCGCGCGCGCGACAGGTGTGGAGAGGGCGAGGCCTACCGGCCAATCAGAGAGAGCGCTTTAACTTCTGACCAATGGGCGCGCTTTGCGTCCCTCGTGGCGGCCCTCAGGCGGGGACACGGGCGTTGCCATAGCGACGGGGCCTGCGGCCTCCTCAGGCCTCAGAGGGCTCCCAGTGCCCCCCAGTGCTCCCAGTGCCCCCCCCCCCCCCCAGCGCTCCCCCAGAGCCGTCGTGGCACAGCGACGCCGCACCGTAACACCGCAGCACGTTACAGGGACACAGAGTCCAGTCAGGGGGGTGGCAGGTGAGATGTCCCTGGGGTCGGGGGGCTCAGGAGGGAAGGGGGGGCCCTGGGAGGGAACAGGAGGAACTGGGTGCCCCCCCCCCCCCCATGCCTGAGGGTCCCCTGGGTGCTACAAGGTGTGGACAGCCCCCTCCCACGTGCCCAGGGGGGCCCCAGGGTGCTGGAGGGTGCTGCAAGAGGGGAGGGGTACCCTAGGTGCCCCCACCACCATGGCCAAGGGTCCCATGGGTGCTGAAGGGTGCTGCAAGGTGGGCGGGGGGGGTGTCAGGGCAGATTTGGGGTCCCTGGGAGCCCCCTCCCAAGTGCCTGGGGGGCCCCGGGGTGCTCGAGGGTGCTCCAAGGTTGAGGGAGAGGAGGGGAATAAACTGTAGGACCTGGAAAAACAAATCACTATTTTTATTTATTTTCGCTTTTTAAATTCAGAGAGTTTTAAAAAAAAGTCTGGCCCCGCGGGGCCGGGCCAGCCGCAGCGGGCAGGGAGGGGGGGGCCGCAGCCCCCCCGGGAACCCCACACCCCCAACGGCTGCCCGGGGCCGGCAGGGAGGGGCGAGAGGCGCCGCAGCCCCCCAGGAGGGGAGGGTCCCCCGGGGAGGGGGTGTCCCCTGGGGAGGGGGGCGTCGCAGGCGGGGGGCCGGGGGACCGAGGCAGTGCTGGGGGGGGCAGTGGGGCCGGCGCCCGCCTGGCCAAGAGCGTGTGCACGAAGCGCGGGGGGGGGGGACGTGAGAGAGGGGGGGGACGCGATGACACGGGGCGCCCCGGGGACATGGCGGGGGGGGGCTGGGGGGCAAAGGGCTGGGATTGGGGGGGACACAAACCAAACGGGAGGGTCCTCATGTCACGCTGGGGAGGTGCTCGCTGCCGGGGGGGGGGGTTAGGCGCGGGGGGGGGGCAGCCCCCGGCTCCCCGCCGGTCCCCGTCCCCGCCGTCCCCGTCAGTGGCTGTCGTTCTTGATGACGATCTCCACCCCGTGCTGGCGGAGCTGCGCCCGCAGGATCAGGTTCTTGTTCTTCAGATCCTCCACCTGGCGGGGGGCGGCGGGAGAGAGGGGGTGAGGGCGAGCGCGGACCCTCCCACACACCCCGGAGGGACGCCCCGGCCACCTCACCTGCTGCCGCAAGACCTCGTTGTCCATCTGGAGCTGGTCAAGGCCCTGCAGCTCCTCGGAGAGGCGGTGGTTGCTCTGCCGCAGCTCCTGGATGTAGTCGCAGGCTTTGGAGAGGATCCCGCCCTTGCTCTGGGTTGGGGGGACAGGGGGTGAGTGGGGGGCATCGGCACCCGCCAGACACCCCAAAGGCCCCCGGGGATACGGGGGTTCCCCTACCTGCCCCGACTTGGTGTTCTCCATGGAGCAGTCAGGGATGATCTTGGAGAGCTGCACGATCCAGTTGTTGATCTTGTCCCTGCGCCGGCGCTCCACTGCCAGGGGGAAGAGGGGGGGCATCAGCACCGTCCCGAGACACACGGGGGGCACTGAGCCTCACGCCGGGTCCCCGGATCCCCAGCGGCGCATCCCCCCCCCAAACCAGCACCCTCCTGGCTGGGGTTGCGGGTCACTGTCCCTAACTGCATTGAGCCCGGCCCCACCCCGGAGAGGGGGCAGGAGCAGCGGGCAGGGCCGGATCCTGCCCAGCTGCCCGGCCCTGGGCTCCCAGCCCCTCGGCCGGCTGGGAAAGCAGAGGTGAAGCACCCAAACGGCCCGAGCTCTGCCCGCACCAGACCCAGGCCCCTTGGGGTGCGGGCAGGGTGGGCGCCCTGCCTGCTCCCAGGGTGTGAGGATGGGAAGAGTTGATTTTTGGGTCAAACCAGCCCAATGCCTGGGTTTCGGCATTTCTGAGTTGCTGGTTTTGAAGCCAAAAGGAAGGAGGATCCGGGCTGTGCCGTTCTGGGCACTCGCCCCCGCCGCCGTCTCCTCCTGGTTGGGGTCCGGGCAGAGCCGGGGGCTGCCTGGGCACCTTACCTGGGCGTGCTCGGGCTTCCCGAGGTTTGAGCTTAATCTTCCGCGCTCGGGCTTCCCCTGCTGCTGCTAATTACAGCTCTCCCATTAGAGGTTTTACCCTTAACTGACAAGAGCTTTGTGATATGTCCTTAGAGCTTTTCCATCTAGGAGGTGGGAACAGACAGCGTTAACCCAGGGACGGCTCCGCTCCCCACGCTGCTGCACGCCACGGTCCCCACCGTCCCTCACCGGGCCCCACCATCCCTCGCTGAAAGCGGGATGACCTCCCCCACCCCATCCCGCTGCCGGTACCTTCGTTGTGTTGCGCCCGGCGCTTCTCGTCCCGGGTGGCCCGCGGCGCCTCCGACTTCCTGGGGGGAGAGCGGCAGTGTTGGTCCCGGCGATGCCGGCGGGGATCCAACTGCATCCCAGCCTCCCCACGCCGGCACAGGGGATGCCTCGCTCCGGCTCCTGACGCAGATGGGGGAGACCCACCCCGCTCCGAAAAGCGATAGACCACTGGGGCGTCGCCCGCCGTGATTGTGCCGGTCTCTGCGTCGGCACAGCTGAGGGCGGCTGCGACACCCCGGTGCCCGGGGGGAGCCAGGGAGGGGTCCGGTACTCACGGGGAGTAGGGGTGTGCGCGGGGGGCGATGGACCTCTGCGCTCCGCCCTGCAGCACCTCCTGGGGCGACATCATCACGAAGAATTGCCCTGAACAGCCCAAAACGAGAGAGGGGATCAGGTGGGGAGCACCCCAAAACACCCCAAAGGGACCGCGACCAGCCGGGGGTCCCGAGGGACAGGGACGTGACACCCCCCCTGCGACAGCCGTACCCGTGGGGGTGGGCTGCCCCAGGAGGGCCTCCGAGTTCTGCGTGGTGACGACGGCGGTGGCCGTGGTCCCCGCGCCGGCAGACGTGCTGGTGTCGGCCACGGCCGTGGTGGGGAAATAGGTGTAGTGAGTCTCAGTGGCCGTGGCCTCCGTCTCCACCGCATCCTCGCTGGTGAAGGCGCCCTGGATGACGGCCTGGAGGGGAGGGACGACAGCGGGTGCCACGGTGGGATGGGCGCCGAGGATGGACCCGCTCCCGTGTGGCGCCGGCATCGGCACCCACCTGTGTCATGGACTGGGTGGCGGGGTAGCCGCTGATGGCGCTGGTGCCCTCCGTCTGTCCATCCAGCTGTCCGTCAGCCACTTGGATCACCCTGTACATCACCTGCCGAGAGAGCCGCGGCTGCGGGGACGGGCGGCGAGGCGGCGGCTCAGCCCGCCCGCGGCCAGCCCCAGCATCCAGATCTGCCCAGTGCAGGATCAGGCCACGGTGCTACCCTCCCCGCTGCCCCTCCTTCTGAGACCGAGCCAGCCGGCGCTCCGGAAGGGCCGAACCCAGCTCCGACCCGAAACCCGCCCCCCAGCCCCTCGGTGTCCCACCCGGAGGGGAGCCACCCATGGGTGCTGCGTACCTGCGTCCCACCGTTCTCTGTGCGAAAGACATACTTGATGTTGGGGTCAGGGAAGGTGGCTGCGGACTGGATGCTGGCAATGGCGACGCTGGTGGGATCCTCACCTGTGGCCACTGCACCTTAAGGCAAGAAGAGGGGAGGGGGAAAAGCCCATGACGGGGAAGGGGCCGGCGTGGGGGCTCCCCGTGCTGCCGAGGGGGCCTCGGAGCCGTCCCCCCTCTCCCAGGGGCAAGGACGGGGCCTGGCATTAGCCCCGCACGTGCCTCCAGCCACACAGTGCCCGATGCTGGGGCTAAACTGGGCACGGCTGGGGCTTCCTCAGGCGGCCCCCAGCGTCCCGCAGACCCCAGGACCAGCCGCAGTCCCCAGGCCCCCCAGGGCCGGAAGGAGGTCCCCGCTCACCTTCCTGGATTTGCACCGTTCCCTCTTCCGTCTCGGCTGCTTTCTGCTGCCTGCAAGGGCGAGGGGAGGTGGGTGAGGCGCTGGAGACCCCCACCATCCCGGAGCCGGGACCACCCGGACACCACCCGGTCCCCTGACAGCCCCACCCCAGTGTCGGCCTGACCGGCCTTGTCACCAGCCCCTGTTATCCACAGAAAACTCGGATTTGGGCTGGGCATCGGTGAGGGCCTTGGAGCGGCCGGCGCAGCCACCGCCCCCCCATAACCTCCCGGCGGCAGCGGGGGGTGCCGGCACTCACCCCTTCATCGCTCCGCTCCGTCAGGCATCAGCGGGGCAGTCGCAGATGAGCCTCCCGGCCTTCACAGCCCTGCGGGGAGCAGAGGCGGCGGCTCAGGGACGGGCCACAGCCTTCCTCCTCCTCCTCCTCGGGACCTGCCGCTCTGCGCCGGAGCGGGACCGACGCCAGCCCCGGTAAGGGCACCTCCCCGGCAGCGGCAGGGCCCCGCTGTCACCAGGAACAGCGCCGGGGCCCCAGGATGGGGGCGAAGCTGCCGTAGGGTCTCCCCCCCGAGAAGGAAAGCTGGGTGCCGGCCGTGCCGGCAGCGCCATGGCAGCCCGGCCCTGCACCGGCCACCGCGGCCAGGCACCGGCCAGGGCCTTGGGCGCCGTATCGGGCGTCCCCCCGTTTCACTTTCGCATCCCGGGTGGCACGGCTGGCCCCAAAGCCACCGGCTCCCCCGGGGTTCGGTCCGGCGGGCGACGGTTTGGGGTCTGGCCGGTGCCGGTGACCCCGGGGCGGCCGTGCCGCCCCGCCGCCGTGACCCCGCTCCCTCTGTTTCTTTGTCACCCGGCGGCAGCCGCTCGGGGGGCCGGGGGGGCTCCCCGAGGGAGGGCACCGCCGCCGAGCCCCGCTCGGCGGCACCCCGGCCACCAGCACCCCAAAACCGGCCACCCCCCAGCGGGGCCGCCGCAGGGGGTTTAGCCCCACGTTGCCCTCCCCGTCACGGCCCTGGGTCCCCCCCCGGGCGGGTCCAGCCCCCCCGGCCTCGGGCCCCCCAGCCGGGCAGGGGAACGGGGGTGTCAGGCTTGGGGGGGCAGCGGGGGGGCCCCCCGTGAGGGGGTGACGGGGCCGGGGCGGCGGCAGAGGGGGTGACGGGCCGGGGGGCGGGTGACAGGCCGGGGGGGGGCCCAGCCGCGGCCCGGAGCGGGGTGACAGGCGCGGGGGGCCGCGCCCCGGGGAAGGGCGGCGGGGGGCGGCGGATCGCGGGGGCCGGGGAAGGGGAGGGGGGACCCGCACCCCGCCGGCGGCAGCGGCGAACGGGCCCGGCGGCCGCGGCCGGGCCCGCACCCACCGGCGGCCGCGGCCGGGCCCGCACCCGCGGCCCGCAGGCCGGGGAAGGGGGGGGGGCGGCCCGGCCCGGCCCCGCCGCGGCCCCCGGCCCCGGCCCCGCGCCCCCGCCCGCCCCCGCCGTTACCTCGCCGCGCCGGGCCGCCCTGCGCGCGCTCGGCCCCTTGTCTCGCCATGGAGCCCCGCACATGCGCACGGCGCCGCCGCGCCGCCATGACGGGTGCGGGCGGAAGCGAGCCCCGCATCCGCCCCCGCCGCCATCTTGGGCAGGGGCGCCGCGTAGCGCAGCGCGCCGCCGCCGCCGCCATCTCGGCGCCGGGCACGGCCTCCCCGCCCCTCCCCGCCGGCGCCATCTCAGTGCGTGCCGGCCCCGACGGGCGCCATCTTAGACGGCGAAGCGCGGCGCTTCCGCCCGGCGCCATCTTGGGCGAGGGCGGCGCCATCTTGGAGGCGGGCACGGCCCCCCGCGCCTCACACCCCACTCGTGAAAACCATCCCGGCCCGCCGGTGCCGCCGCCGCGGGGTGAGGGCCCCCCCGCCCCGCGCCCCCCTCCCCGCCCGGCTCGGGGTGCTGCACGGGGAGCCCGCGCCCCGCCACTGCCCCGAGGCCGCCCCGGGTGCTGCCATGTTGCATTGAAGGAGGCCACAGCGGTAGACAAAGCCCAGCGCCTTTATTGACCCCGTCGTCGCCTGCGCAGGAGCACAAATGTCCGCCGGCCCCGGCCCCGCATCCCCGGAGCTCAGCGCTCACCCGCCGCCCCCTCCGTGCCCACCCGCTGCTGCGGCGGGGGCAGCGCCGCTCCCTCGGCCTGTGCTGCCGGCCGGCTCAGGCTCAGCCGGCTCCTCCCCGGTGCCTCGCCCTCGGGGGCCGCCACGCAGCTGAGGGGCCGCAGCAGCCGCGGCCTCAGCGGGGCCTTCTGGAAGGGCAGGGCCTTGGGGGCGGCGGGCACCGGCTCCCCCCCGCCGTAGGTCTGGATCCTCCTCACCGGCACCTGGGCCGGCTGCTGCTCGGCAGCCATGGCCATCGCCGCGTCGAAGGACACGCTGCTGCCCTCCCGCCAGCCCGCTCTCCTTGCCGCTGCCCCGCCGACCCCGGATTGCTGGGGAGGCCCCTCCGGGGCTGGGGGGCTGGGGGGCTGCCGGGGAGGCACGGCAGCTGCCCCCTCCGTGGCCGAGGACGTGCCGTCAGCCGGGGGCATCCAGGGCTGCAGGGCCGGGGGAATCTTGGCGAACTGGGGCTTGGGGGGCACAACGGGGACTGACCGGGCCTGCTGCACCCTGATTGTGCGGGCGGCCAGGCGCACCGGGGCGCTGCCGTCGCGGCGCAGCACGGCCACGGGCTCAGGGCGCCCCGGCTCCCTGTGGGGCTCAGCCCGGCTTGGCTCTGGGGTTTCGGGGGGGCTGCTGCACAGCTCTGGGGCCGAGGCAGAGAGCGAGGGAGAACCAGGGCTGCTCCCAGGGGTGGCACCTGTCCCCTCTGCACTGGCCGCAGAGGGCAGGAGAGCCTCGGGGACAACCTCGGGGACAGAGCTGGGGACCGGGGGCTCCGCTGGCTCCTGGGGGGCCTCCTCCAGTGAGGAGGCTGGAGGAGACCCTGGTGAAGGCTGGGGTTCGCCCTCCCCAGGCTCCTCCGGGGCGGGGGGACCAGAGCCAGCTCCACTGTCTTCGACTTCCCCATCCAATGTGTCAGGAACCGGCCCCGCTTCCACATGGCCTCCAGCTCCTCCGGCCTTGTCTGCCGGGCTGGCTTTGGTGCTCGATTCAGTTCTGCTGGGGCCGGAGCCACCATCTGTGGCACCCTCCCCTGCACCCCCCTCCCCTGGAGCCTGGCTGGTGCCCGGTGCTCCCCCCTCCGCCGGCACCCCAGCAGTGTCCCCGGGGTGCTCCCCCTCACCCGGAGCATCCTCCTCTGCGGGGCACAGCCCTGCCGGCTCCAGCGTGGGAGACCTGTCCTGCGGCACAGAGGTGCCGTCAGTGCCGGGCTGGGCCGTTTCCAGGGTCCCCAGGGCCGTATCGTTGCCCGGTGGCTGGTCGAGAGGCTCCAGCGATGCCGTCAGCGGGCTAAGGTCATCATGGGCACTGAGGAACATGTCATCCGAGTCGGTGTCCCCGTCACGGTCCTCGGCATCGGAGCCGCTGGGAGCCATGAAGAACATCTCCTCGTCCATGCACTCCTCGATGGAGAGGTAGCTGGCGGGCTGCTCTGTGGGGGGCTCCCCCGGCTGGGGACGGGGACAGGCAGAAGGGTGATGGCTACACCGGAGACCCCACAGCCCCCCCCACTGCACAGCCCCGAGATCCAGCACCAGGGCTGGAGGGGTCAATGCCACCCTGTCCCCTCCATCCCATTCCTGCCCTCTCCATCCCCATCCCTGTCCCCTCCATCCCCATCCCTGTCCCCTCCATCCCACCTTGCCCTCTCCATCCCCATCCCTGTCCCCTCCATCCCCATCCCTGTCCCCTCCATCCCACCTTGCCCTCTCCATCCCCATCCCTGTCCCCTCCATCCCCATCCCTGTCCCCTCCATCCCACCTTGCCCTCTCCATCCCCATCCCTGTCCCCTCCATCCCCATCCCTGTCCCCTCCATCCCATCCTTGCCCTTTCCATCCCCATACCCGTCCCCTTCATTCCCACTGTGTCCCCTCCATCCTCACCCTGACCAGGGACAGCGGAGGTGACCCTCTGCCTGCCTCCTGCCCTCCCACCCCAGACCCAAAGCACGGGGATGCCGATTGCAGCTTACGTTCATGAACCCGCTCTCCATCCCCTCCTCTATGGCCGGGAACCCCTCGCCGTCCCCCGGGCCGGTGTCTGGCAGCAGGGACCACGCCGCTGGCTCCCCATCCCCGCCGCCCTCCAGCCACATCTCCTGGCTGTCCAGGAAGGCAAAGGAGTCCCGCAGCTCCAGGGAGAGCCGGGTCTCCTCTGCGTCCGCCTTCCCTGCAGATGGAGTTGGGGGGATTGAGCCCTGCGGCACCCCCGGCACCCCGGGGATCTCACCGCTGTGGTGCTCAGGCGCCTTGGGGTCCCCAGCGGAGTCTCGGGCAGGCGGTGGGGGACTGGCGGGTGGCTCTCTGTCCACGGCCGCCTGGGCCAGCGCCGGGCACGGCAGCCCCCGCGTCAGGCGGGAGAGGTTGGAGGTGATGTGGAAGGGGACGGTGACAGAGAAAGGGCCAGAGATGTGGACCCCTGCGCACTTCTCGGCACGGCTGCGGGCGGCCTTGGGCGAGCGGCCGGGAGCTACCAGCAAGGCCCGGCCGGCTTTGGGGGTGGTGGGCTCTGACTTGGTGCTGCTTTCACCCTCCGACTCGGGGCCCCGCAGCTCCTCCTTCCCCTTCAGCTTCTCCTCCAGGCTCTCATCCAGCTCGGGGCAGCTTTCTGGTGCCGGCGGCGAGGGGCAGGTGTCAAAGCTCTCGCGGCGCTGTGGTGGCTGCTTCACCGACCGCTTCTTGCTCAGCCGAGGGTCATCTGTGCCTGGCGGGGCAGAGTCATGGCCCAGAGGTGGCCCCTGTCCCCGGACCTCCCCGCACCTGGGGACCTGGCCGGGCAGCACCTCAGGAGCTGCCGAGCTGCGGGACCGGAGCGATGCCCAGCGGCTCGTCCATCCCCATCCTGTCCTCTCCGCCCCTACACTATCTGCTCCATCCCCACCCTGTCCCGATGATCCCACCTCGGAGAGAGGGACGGTTCCCACGGGAGCGGCACGGCGCATGCCTCTTACCGTCGCTGGCGAAGGGGACGGAGCTGAGCGAGTCCATGCTCTTGGCTGGTCGCAAGCTTATTTTACCACACTTGTCATCTGGAGGGGGAAGGAGAAGGGGAATGGGGAGGTGCGGGGCGGCAGCGGGGCTGGGTTTGGGGACACATCGTCCCCCGAGCGATGGGGTCCCCGCCTCTGGACCCCGGTGGGAGGATGACTGGGGCTCCCCACCTTTCTCTTCCACCTTCACCAGCTTGCGCTTGGCCTCGTGGCTGGAGCGGCCCAGGTTGAAGATGGACCTCCACTTCTTGGCCTTGAGGGAGCCCTTCCTCCTGTGGGACCCCGGGCGTCAGGGGTGGCGGGCACGCCTGGGCACGCCTGCGTGTGTGCACGAGCACACGCGGTGCCTTTGGACACCTGTGAGAGCCCGTGCAAGCACGCGTGCAGGAAAGCACGTGCCCACGCTTGTGCATGTGCAGGGGTGTAAGAACACGTGTGCATGGGATCACATGTGCGCGGCACACGCGTACTTGCGGCGTCGCCCAGGCCGGGGGGGCCCCGGGGAGGGGAGGGGGTGGCGGCAGGCCGTACCTGTGGTCGCTGAGCTCGATGATGGTGTGGTAGGGCCGGATGGGGGGGGGCCCGTCGCCCTGGCTGAGCGCAGCGGGCACATGGTACGGTGGGGGCTGCCCGTCCCCCGTTCCCCCCCCGCCCAGCAGCAGGGACCGCCGGGGGGACTCGCCGCCTGCGGGCCACCGAGATGGGGCGTCAGGGTCCTGCCGGGGACCCCCTCGCCATTCCCCCTGCCCCTGGCCGGGACGTACCGTGGAGAGGAGCGTCCCCGAAGAGCTGCTCGACGTGGCTGAGGATGAACTCCACCACAATGGACTGGACACGCACCTCCATGAACGCCGCCGTGCCGTTGAACCCCGTCGCCTCGATGTCCTTCGACCTGCCGTGGGGACGCCGGGATGGGCTCTTAGGCTCCCCTGGGGAAGGGGGGATGCTCGTCACCCCACGTCCTCTTGCCCCCGTCCCCGGCGCTCACCGCAGCAGGTTGGGTGCCCAGACGATGGCCAGGTTCCTGGCGTGCATGTTGGTCTGGCTGCTGTAGGATGCCATGTGCAGGAGGTGCCTCATCAGGAACTCCAGAGTCCTGCGGGCGCCGGGGCATGTTAGGAACAACGATGCCCAAGGGGGACACTGGGTTTGGGGTCCCCCCGTGTCCCCCTACCTATAGTGGGGCACCGGCAGCTCCTTCAGCACCTCCTTGATCTTCACCAGGCGTGCCTCTTCCATCTGGATGGCCACTGCGTCCTGCCGGGGGACAGGGATGGGGTGACAAGTGCCACCTCCCGGGGTTGGGGACGGGTGGCAGCAGCGCCAGCGAGGGACACACACTCACGGCAAATTTGTCATAGAGCTGGTAGGTGAGGAGAGGATTGGGGAGCTCGCGGAAGTAGGCTTTGCAGAGGGAGCTGACGCAGTGGATGTCCTGCAGGTAGATGTCCTTCTGCAGGTCGGGGCAGCGGTCGCCATCGAACTCCTGCCTGTGAGCGAGGTGGTCGGCTCGGCGGGGGGACGGGGATGGGGACGGCGCGGTCCCCCTCCTCGGCCGCACTCGGCTGCCGTGCCGTGGAGGGTTTTTGCTGGGGTGGGTTGGGATGTGTCCCCGGGGTGTCCTTGCACCCGTGGAGGTGGGGAGGGTGTCTGGGCTGGTCCCTGCCAGCGGGGCTCGGGGACACACAAGGACCATTGCGGTCACCGGGGACCGGACGCAGCCCCGGTGGGCTGCAAATGGGGCGGGTTCGTCAGCCGGGACGCTGGGGACAGGGGGGATGCTGCAGGTGCCAGGGATGCAGGGACGCCGAGGATGTGGGGAACGCTGCGGATACGAGGATACTGGGGACAGGGGGATGCTGGGGACACTGGGGGTGTTGGGGAACGCTGGGAATATGGGGGTGTTGGGGATATTGCGGACACAGGGATGCTGGCCGTGCTGGGGTTCTGGGGGACACAGGAAAAGGGGAGGAAAGAAACACTGGAGGAAAGAACCAGAAAGAGCAAAAAAGTGAAAAAAAACCCAAACCCCAAATATGGAAAGAATGAAAGAGAAAAAGAAAGAAAGAATAAAAAAGAAAATAAACAGAAGAAAAAAGGAAGAAAAGGAACAAGAGAAAAAGGGCTGAAGCAGCGACGAGCAGGATGGAGCCGAGCGCGGTGGGGGGCAGGACGGGGAAGGAAGGGGCCGTGGGGTGCGCGAGGGGGCGGTGGGGCCGGATCCGGCCAACTCAGCACCGGGGTCGGCTCCCACGCTGGCCGCGTCCATCCCCCTCCTGTCCCATCCCCGTCTCCCTCCTGCACGGTCCCAGCCTGTCCTCTCCCACCGCTCTCCCGTCTGGTCCTGTCTCTGTCCCACCGCTGTCCCATCTGGCCTCATGTCCAGCCCATCCCTGTCTCCGTCCCATCCGGTCCTGCCTCATCCCATCCCTGTTTCCACCCTTTCTGGTCTCATCTCCCTCCTGTCCCCTTCCCCGTCTCCATCCTGCCTGGTCCCATCCCCGTCCCCTCCCCATCTCCCTCCCTTCGGGTCCCAGCCCCGTCTTCCTCCAGTCTCCACCTCCATCCTGTCTGCTCCCATCTCCATCCCATCCCCATCTTCCACCTGTCTCCTTCCTGTTTTCCTCCCGTTTGATCCCATCTGGTGTCCAGCTCCGTCTCCAGCTCCATCTGCTTCCAATCTCCATCCTGTCTCCATCCCATCTCCACCTCCATCCCCATCCCATCTCCATCCCTCCCGCCCGGCCCTGCTCACCGCAGCCGCTGGATGTTGGAGGAGACGCCCGAGAGGCGGTAGATGCCGTCCACCACCCCGTGCTGCTCCACGAACTCGGTGCAGCTCCTCAGCACCTGGGGCACTGCAGGACAGGCACCCCGGGTCCGCCATCACCCACCTCCTCCCGGCCCCAGACCTGCTCCCCGCCAAGAGCTGGGGGCGAACAGGGGGCACCGGTGTCACCCACCCCCCGGGCATCCGGCGACAGTGTCCCCACGGGGCAGCCGGTCCCTGCACCGGCCACGTCCAGGTTCTGGGGGCACCGGAGCCCCCGGCAGACCGAGTCCCCAGGGCAGGGCCGCCCATCCCCGTCTCCTCGGGGCCACAGTGGGGCACTGAGATTGGAGCCGTGCCGAGGCGCCGGGGCCCCCCAAATCTCAGAGGGGTCTCGCCGGGAGGCACCCCAGCTGCGACGCTTGCTCAACCGCCGGTGATGCAACCGTGTGGCGTGAGTCAGCCCCCGTCCCCTCCCCCCGGCACCCTCCCGGCTTCCGGCATCCACGGGGGCGACCCCCAAGAGGGGGGCTCGGCGGGACCCCGCGGGTGGGTGGCAGCAGTGCTCGCCAGCGGGCGCTTACCATCCTGCCCCGACTGCTGGAGATGCTCCAGGAGGTCGCAGCCGAAGACCCGCTCCTTGGCGCCGCCCTTGCGCCTCGCCTTCTGCCGGGCCTTCAGCGCCAGCGACATGGAGGCGGCGCGGACCCCCCGGGCGGTGGGGTCAGATCCTGCCCATGGCCCGAGCGGGGCGCGGGCGCCCCAGAGCCCCGGCGCGGCGGCGAGGGCTGGGGGAGGCAGGCGGCGAGCGGAAGCAGCCCCCGGGGAGGAAGTGTGGCAGCCCCGGGGCCCTGACGCAGCCTCGAGGGCCCGGGGCGACCCGCTGGCGGCGGCAGGAAGGCGGCGGCCGCCTTCGAGGCCGCTTCCTGCTCCTCCGCGCGTCGAAACCGCAGGGCAGGGCGCGGATGGCACGCCTGCGCACGCTCATGCACGCTTCCGCGCGCCCCTGCACGCTCGTGCATGCTTGCGCGAGCTCGGGCATGCTCACGCATGCTCGTGCACATGCTGGGGCATGCTCGCGCGTGCGTGTGCCTGCTTGCGCGTGCATCCTTGCGTGCCCTCGTGCATGCTTGCGTGAGGTTGTGCACGCCTCGGCATGCTCGTGCATGCTTCCACACGCATGCACGCGCTTGCACGCAGCTCACCTGCGTGCCCAGCGGCACGCGAGTGCATGGCTGGAGCACGCAGGTGTGGCTGTCTGCGCACACGCGTGCACGAGCAGTGTCCCCCAAGTGCCGGCCCCCTCCTTCTACCCACCTTCCGCCCCCCGGCTGAGACCAGAAGCACTCAACACAGGGTCCCAGGGTCCCGCGCGGGGGTTTATTTACAAGCGCGGCCGGGCAGCAGCGGGGGGGCGGGGGGGCCCCCGTCCTATACAGGTATGTACACGTGGGGCGCGCTGTCCCTGGGGACCCCCACCGCCAGCCCCGCGCCCGGGGGGTCCCGGCCCCGGGGGGGTCCCCTTGGCAGTTTGGGGGGGACGACGGGGGGTTTGGGGGTTTTGGGGGGCCACAGGGGGAGGGGGCAGCCGGGATCGGGGAGGGGACACAAGCGTCCCAAGTGCCACCGGCAAACCGCATCCCGAGGGGGGACGGCCGCGTGTCCCCAGCGCCGCGCGAGAAGGAGCTGACCCAGAGTCTGAAGGGATGTCGGGGGGGGGGCGCGATCCCCACCGGGGGCTCCTGCCCCTCTCCTGTCCTTGAGGTGTCCCCACGTCGGTGGGTGTCCCCACGCCCGGGGGTGCCTGGCAGCTCTGGCGCCCTGGGGTCCCGGACGCTGCCGTCACCTCCTCTCTGGCCGGCCACCGGTGAACGTCCCCAGCCGTGTGCCAGCAGCGAGGTGACACTTGGGGACCGGAGCCTGTCCTGGGGCACAGTGCGTGTCCTCAACCCCATGCCAGCAGCGAGGTGACACTTGGGGACCGGAGCCCTGTCCTGGGGCACGGCGTGTGTCCCTGACCCCGTGCCAGCAGCAGGGTGACACTTGGGGACCGGAGCCAGCCCGGTGGGTGGGCAGAGCCGGGGGAGCCGCAGGGGGGGACAGGGGTCCCTCGGGCGTCTCCCCCGGCCCTGCCCGGCTCACACCAGGTGCCCGCGGCCGTTGATGTAGATGCCGTTGGTGGTGGGTTTGGCCTGCAGCATCCCGTTCTCCTGCACGAAGTGGGTCATGGCCTGCTTGATGGGGTCGTCCCCCCTGCTGCCGCCATCCTCCTCCTCCTCCTTCGGCTCCTTCCCTGCCGGGGCGGGCAGCAGCGGTGCTGCCGGCACCTCCGTCTGCGTCTCGATCTCCCGCACCGTCGAGAGCGTCGAGTAGCTGCGACCTTCGGGCTCTTCGCTCTGCGGGGACGGGTCGGGGTCACCGCTGACGAACGAACGCCCTCGGGGCTGGGGTGCTGCCGTGGGGCACGGCCGGGGATGTGGGACACGGGTACGAGGAGGTGCACGGGGGCTCAGTGCACGGGCGTGCAAAGGTGTGTGCGGGTGGGAGGGCTTTGCACACCCAGAAGGGGGGTTGCACACACGGAGGGGGGGTTTGCACACCCCAAGGGGGGTTTGCACACCCCAAGGGGGGGTTGCACCCACACAGGAGCGTGCCAGAGGCAGAGGACACGCTCCGACAGCCGCAGCCCCGGGCTGGGTGCAGGAGTGGGGCTGAGCCGGGCCCCCCACCCCACTGTGCCCCCCCGCGCCCCCCCACGGCTCTCACCATGGCGGAGCAGATGCTGGTGCCGCGCAGGCTGTCCCCACGCAGGCTGTCCCCGCGCAGGCTGCCCTGCCGGCTCTCCGTGCGCAGCTGCAGCGTCTCCTCCAGCTGAAGCAGCCCCGTGAGACCCAGCACCCTGTGGCCCGGCCAGCACCCCGGGCACCCCACTGCCCAGCCCCATGGGCACCCTGCTCCCTGGTCCTCCTTCAACACCCCCATATCCAGCACCAGTCACCTCGATACCCATCACCCTGGGGACCCCAACATCCCTCACCCTGCGCACTCCGACATCCCTCACCCTGGGTACCCCAAGACCCCCTCCCTTGGGCACCCCAACATCCCTCACCCTGGGGACCCCAAGACCCCCTCCCTTGGGCACCCCAACACCCATCACCCTGGGCACCCCAACATCCCTCAGCCTTGGGCACCCCAACACCCATCAGCCTTGGGCACCCCAACGTCCCTCACCCTGGGCACCCCAACATCCCTCAGCCTTGGGGACCCCAACATCCCTCAGCCTTGGGGACCCCAACACCCATCACCCTGGGCACCCCAACATCCCTCAGCCTTGGGGACCCCAACACCCATCACCCTTGGGCACCCCAACATCCCTCACCCTTGGGCACCCCAACACCCATCACCCTGGGGACCCCAACATCCCTCACCCTGGGTACGCGAACATCCCTCAGCCTTGGGGACCCCAACACCCACCACCCTTGGGCACCCCAACACCCATCACCCTGGGTACGCGAACATCCCTCAGCCTTGGGGACCCCAACACCCATCACCCTTGGGCACCCCCCCGCCCAGGCCCCCCGCCGGACCCCCCAACCTGGGTGCGCGTGTCGGTGCTGTGGCTGGAGTGCAGGCGGCGGATGGAGTTCTCCCGGGTGAGCGTCAGCTCCTCCTCGCTGGGGGCACGGGGGGGGGAACACGCTCAGCACGGCCCCCCCAGTGCCCCCCCGTCCCCCCTCTCCCCATCTCTTACTACTTCTCGGAGATGCGCTTGGTCTTGCGCTTGTGGTAGAGGGTCATGACGACGACGACGACGACGAGGACGCAGAGCAGGACGGCGGCGATGACGCCCACCACCACCACTGAGGCCGAGACCAGGTCCACCTTGCGCACCTCGTTGTCTGCGGGGACACCGGCGGGGTGGGCGGGCGCGGCGAGGAGATGGGCGGGTGGACGGACGAGTCCACGGACGGACGGGCGGACAGATGGGTGGTTAGATGAACAGCGGGTGGAGAGATGGATGGACAGGGGGAGGGACGGCGGAAGGGCGGACGGACAGTGGATGAGTGGACAGATGAATGGGTAGATGGGTGGACGAGTAGACGGATGAGTGGACAGACGGACAGGTGGGTGAGCAGATGGGCGAGTAGACAGACGGACGGATGGAGGGAGAGAGGAGCGTACGGATGGGCACAGGGAGGGATGAACGACCGGAGAGCGAGAAGTGACAGGGGGATGGATGGACAGACAGATGGACAACCGGGGAGATGGATGAAGAGGTGGATGGGTAGAGCGAAGTGGTGGGGGTGGACTGATGGTACATGGATGGGTGGGTGGATGGGCAGAGAAATGGAAGGACAGACAAGAGAACAGACGGACGGACGGGCAGACAGACGGACAAACAGGTGAAGAGGCAGAAAGGCGCATCTGGGGAAGGACAGGTGAACGGACGGGCACAGGAAGAGTCTGGGGGAGAGGGCGGGGGGACACAGACAGATGGGTGGACAGGCGGGTGCCCGGGAGGGGACGGGTGGGTGGCAGGAAGGGCAGACAGACGGAGAAGAGCCCGGGGAGGGAGGGACGGACGGGCGCAAGCAGCACGGAATGGCGCTGCCCCCCAGCCAGGCTCCCACCGTCACCGACCACCCGGGACCCCCGCCCCAATGCCCACCCGCCCCAGCACCCTTCGGTGCCCGGGGTCCCCCGCGGCACCCACCTGCCACCCTGCCCTTGATGCTGACGTTGGCCCGCGCCTCCTTGGCGGCCACGCGGTTGGAGACGCGGCAGACGTAGTCCCCGGCATCGGCGGCGGCGAGGGGCCGCTGGAAGACGAGGGTGTCCCCCTTCACCCGCACGCCGGCGGGCAGCGGGGCGTTCAGCCTGCGGCGCGGCGGCACCGTCAGCCCCCAGCGTGCCCGGGCGGGCGCGGGCGGCGCCGCCATCAAAGCCGGGGCTGCCGGTTCCCACGGCTGACGCCCTGCCCCGGCCCTGGCAGGGCTTGCCCGAGCACGGCACCACCTGCCACGCTTGCTGCCGCCGCCGCGGCAGCCCTCGGCACGGGCACGCCTGGGCAGGGACATGGTGGGGACGGGCACGGGCAGGGACGTGGCAGGGGGGCACAGCAGGGACATGGGCACGGGGGGCACGGCACGGGCAGGGGGACACGGCAGGGACGGGGGGGGGACACCAGCACAGGCAGCTGGGACATGGGACACAGCCAGGACATGGGCACAGGCAGGGGACATGGCAGGGGACACCAGCATGGGCAGGGGGGACATGGCAGGGGACAGAGCTGGGACATGGGACATGGCAGGAACATAGGTAGGGGACACAGTAGGGACATGAACGTGCTCTTGACACCTGTCAGGGACACAGACGTGTGCAGGGGACACAGTGGGGACAGGGACACAGGCAAGGGGACACCACGGCAGGGACAGGGAGGCATGGGGGGATGTGGCAGGACCACCAAAACACGTGGGGGGCGGGGGGAGAGCAGGGCCAGGCGCAGGGGACAGGGACAGTGTCCTCACCGTGTCCAGTTGTAGGTGGGGGGGGGATTGCCGTCCCCCAGGCAGGTCAGCGTGGCCCCCTCCATGCCCTCCTGCCACTCCTCCGTGTGCCCCAGCACCGAGGCGTCCGACAGGTCTGGGGACAAGGGGACAGTGAGGGGACGAGCAGGGACGGTCCCCCATGGTCCTGCTGTGCCCCCCGTGTCCCCAGTGTGCCCCCCCGTGCCTTTCATATCCCCCACGTCCTCCATGTCCCCTCCATTCTCAATGTTCCATCCTCCGTGTCCCCAAAGTCCTCCATGCCAACATCCCCCAATGCCCTCCATGTCCCCCACGTCCCCCAGTCCTCATGTCCTTCGTGTCCCCAACACCCTCCGCCTCCCCAATGCCCCCCACCTCCCCAATGCCCCCAGTGCCCCCCACGCCCTCCATGTCCCCAGTGCCCCCCACATCCCTCCATGTCCCCAGTGCCCCCCACCTCCCCAATGCCCCCAGTGCCCCCCATGCCCTCCATGTCCCCAACGCCCAACATGTCCCCAAAGCCCTCCATGTCCCACAACGCCCCCCGTGCCCCTCGATGCTCCCCACGTCCCCAACATCCTCCATGTCCCCCAATGTCCCCCGCGCCCTCCGTGACCCTCCCTGTCCCTCAATGCTCCCGGTGACCCCCGCGCCCGCCACGTCCTCCAATCCTCCCCACGTCCCCAGTGCCCCCCGTGCCGCACAGGCGACGCTGAGGAGGTGGGTGATCCTCTTCTCGTGGCGCAGGCCGGGGTGGGCCACCACGCAGGTCAGGCTCTTGCCATTCATGCTGCGCCCGGGCACCAGGAAGAACTCGCTGGTGACGGAGGCGGAGCGGGCGTGCGCCGAGCGGCGCGTA
The DNA here is from genome assembly GCF_030936135.1 of Gavia stellata. NCBI lineage: Eukaryota > Metazoa > Chordata > Aves > Gaviiformes > Gaviidae > Gavia > Gavia stellata. Next base: position 360,451 of record NC_082626.1, read on the forward strand.
GCGTTGGTGCCCCGCACCTCCGTCTCCCAGTGCACCGAGGGCACCGGGCTGCCCTCCGCCGTGCACGAGGCCGCCAGCGTCCGGCCCTGCCCCTCTTCCAGCGGCGGCCCCGGGTTCAGGATGGGCAGCGGTGGCACTGCGGGCAGCACCGCCGTCAGACCCGCACCGGCATTGGCACCTGCGGGTGCTGCCCCCGCTGCCGGGCTCTGCCGCACCGGCGACCCCAGACCCGCCTGCCCCATCCCCAGCGCGACTTACTGGGTGCCCAGTACCGGTCACCCTCTGCCCGTTGCCCTGTGCCCTTCACACACCGCCCGCCGCCCCACAGCCGTTACCCCATCGCCCCGCGCCCACCACCCCATTGCCCCATGCCCATCGCCCGCCACCCCGTCCCCACTGGCCGTCGCCCCGTGCCCCGGCACTCACCCAGCACCTTGAGGGTGAGGCGCCCCTCGAAGCTGCCCAGGGGGAAGGTGATGAGGTGACACTCGTAGTCGCCCTCGTCCCCCTGCACGGCGTTCCGAAGGACGATGGCGCCGTCCTCCAGCGCCCCGCTCGCCCGCCGCAGCACCCGCCCAGCGTAGGGCTCCAGCACGTGCTCGCCGTGTTGCCGGTTGAGCACGGCCATCTCGGTGTTGTGCCCGGCCGGGCCCCGCTTCAGCCACGTCACCTGCACCACCTGCTCCTGCTCCTGCGCCCGGTACCGGCACGGCAGCACCACGTCCTGGCCCAGCACCGCCGTCACGCTGTGCTCCACCTCCACCACGCCGGAGCGGCAGCCTGTGGGCACCCAGGCTGGCACCGGTGCGCTCGCTCGGCACGCTTGTGCTGCCACGCGCTCACGCGGCCCTTCCGGCACGCTTGTGCTCGCACACGCTCGTGCTGGTGCTCACATACATGCAAGAACACCTGGGCACGCTCCGGCACGCTTGTGCTTGCACACATCCACGCGCTTCTTCGGGCACACTCACGTACGCTTGGGCACACGTGTGCTTGTGCACACCCCTGCACGCTTGGGTACGCCCGCAGACAGGCGGGCACACTTGTGCTTGCACAGGCACACGCATGCTCAAGTGCGCTCACATACACGCAGGCACGCTTGGGGACGCTTGTGTACGCTCCGGCACGCTTGTGCTTGCACGCATCCATGCGTTTCTTCAGGCACGCTCGCTTACACTTGGGTGCATTTGGGCACGCTTGTGTGTACTCACATACATACAGGCACGCTTGCGCACACTTGTGCTTGCGCACACCCATGCGTTTCTTCGGGTGCGCTCACATACACTCAGGCACGCTTGGGCATACTTGCACGCACCTGGGTGCACTGGTGCACACTTGTGCTTGCACACACCCGTGCCTTCTTGGGTGCAGTCACACGTGCAGGTGTGCTTGGGCACACTTATGCTTGCACACACTCATGCATGCTCAGCTGCGCTCACGCGCAGGAACACGCGGGCACACTTGCACACACTCAGGCACGCTTCTGCTTACAAACGCTCACGCGTCCTTGCATGCGCCCGCAATCACCTGGGTGCATTCGAGCACGCTCACGCACGCTTGTGCAGGCTCAGGCTTGGTTGGACACACTCGTGCGCTGCTTGGTGCGCTCACGCACGCTCAGGCACGCTTGGGCACAGCTGCTTAAACGCACTCGCATGTGCTCAAGCACACTTGGGCACGCTCGTACCGGCTTGGGCGTGCTTGCACACTCGTGCACACTTGGGTGTGTGGAGATGCTCATGGGTGCGCTCTCACACTCATGCACACCCGGGTACGCTCACACGCACTTGGGCACACTTGCACATGCTCGTGAACACTCAGGCAAGCTCACATGTGCTCACACACGTGCACGCACACTTCAGCACTTCTGTGCATGCTCGTGCACATTTGGACGCGCTTGGGCATGGTTGGGCACGCTCGTGCACGCTTGGACGTGCCTGTGCTTGCACACACTCAGGCACGCTTGGGCACACTCACACATCCTCATGTGTGTTTAGGCACGCTTGCACATGCACAGGCACGCTCGTGCACACTTGGGCACATTCCGGCATGCTCAAGCACGCTTATACACGCTTGTGCACCCCTGGAAACACTCATGCACGCTTGGACGTGCTCACACACACTCGTGCACACTCACGCATGCTTGGAGGTGCTCATGCACGCTTGGATGTGCTCACACACGCTCAACATGCCGGGGCACGCTTGCACATCCTTGGACATAGTCGTGCACACTCCTTGTACACGCTCACGTATGTTTGAGCACCCTTACACCGGCATAGACGCACTAACGCACACTTGGGCACGCTCACACACATGCAGGCACACTCAGACGTGCCTGGGCACGCTTGCAGATGTTTGCGCACACTTGTGCGTGCTCATGCACGCTTACGCACACTTGGGCACCCTCACACGTACGCAGGCACGTTCGCCCATGTCTGCATGTGCTTGGGCACGCTGGCGCACGCTTGGGCACGCTCGCACACACCTGCACGCGCTCGGGCCTGCTTGCACGCTTGTGCTCGTTCCTGTATTCCCCTGCACGCTCACGCGCGCTCCCGTATCCCCGGCAGCCGCACGCACGCGTGCGAGGCCGGCGGGTGTCGGGGCGGGGCGCGGGGCCCGCCCAGCCGCTCGGCGACGCCGGGGGAAGCGGCCAGGCCGGCACGGCCAGCCCAACCGGCCGGCACGCATGCCGGGCTCTGCCGTGGCTTGCGGAGGGCTCCCGCCCCCGCCGGCCCCCGGGGCCTCCCCGCCGAGCCCCCCGCCGCGCCGCTCGCCGTGCCCGGCCTAATTACCCCCCGATTAGTCGCCGGATTAATTAAATAATTGCGGCGCTGCCCAGGCCGTGAGTCACGGCTGCGCTGCTCCATGGCCCCAGCCCTGCCTCAGTTTCCCCTCGCACAGCAACAGGATCCCGAGGGGGCTGGGGGTTCCCAGAGGGGTCGGGGTGCCGATGCCGGGTGGGTGCCGGGGTGCCGTCGGGGCTGGCGGGCAGCCCCCGCCGCGGGGCGTCCCCACCCAGCGGGGCCAAGCGCGTGGGAACGGAGCCGGGAACCGGCTCAACCGGATCCCGCGGCCCCCACGCCCCGGCCGGGCTCGCACCCGCGGGATGCGGGATGGGGAGATGGGGGTCCTGGGGGGGAAATGGGGGTCCTGGGGGGAAATGGGGGGGGAGCCCCGGGGGGTGCACACGCAGCCGCACCTTCGCACCGAGGTGCGTGCATGGCCCGGTGTCACCCCTCGGCGTGTGCACAGGGGCCGTGTGCCCGCACACACGTATGCGCTTGTGCCCCTCGGGGACACACACGCGTGTGCGGCCCTGACAGACACACACATGTACATGGACCCCTCTCTGAAGCACCCACACGCGTGTGTGATGACACACGCGTGCTCACGCCATGCACACTGTACACATACGTGCATGCACACGCGTGTGCGCACACACGCACCCTCCCACTCGGGGGGGGCGCGGCAGCACCCAACCGAGCAGGGGGCCCGCAGGCCTGACGCCCGGTGATGGGCTCGGTGCGGCCCCGTGCTCCCGGCTGGTGGGGGGCCACGGCCGGGCCGCCCCCCACTCGCGGCACGAAGCCCCCGACCCCCCCCGGGCTGTGAGTCACGGGGGGGGGGGGTCACCCCCCCGTAGCACCCAGCCCGTTCCCACGGGTCCTCTGCCAGTGGGGAAACTGAGGCACGGCGGGGCAGGGGGGGTGGGCAGGGCACTGAACCCCCCCGCTCTGCAGCACCCGTGGGTGCAGCACCCAGCGTGGCACAGCTGGGGGGGTGAGGGTGGCCCCCCCAAGCGTGGGGGAAACAATGGGGAGGGGGCGGGGACCCCCCCCACCGTGTGTCCCTCCCCCCCCTCTGCCGGGTGTCCCCAGAGAGGTGTGCCGCGTTCGCACGGTCTGTCCCCTCCATGTCCCCAGAGGGGTCCGCCCCCCACAGCCCCGTCCCCGCGCTGGGGGTGGGGGGGGGGGCACACGCGGACACGCAGGTGCGCGCACACGGACACGCGCACGGGGTGCGCGCACACGCGTGTGCGGCGCCCACGGCGGACCCCCCGGCACGGCGCGCAGCCACGCACAGCCCGACCCTGCCTGGGCACACGCACACGGACACGGACACGGACACACCGACACGCACACGGACACACCGACACGCACACGGACACACCGACACGCACACGCGGCCACAGGTGCGCGGAGCCACAGGTGCACACGCGAGCGCACACACGTCCACCCCCCCCCGCGCACACGCGTGTGCGCCCCACTCCCCGCCGGCCCTCCCCGCCCGCCCCCCGCCCCGGCTCTCCCCCGCCGGGTCCCGCTCCCACCCCGTGTCCCCCGGACCCCCCCGTACCTGCGGCGGCGAGGAGGAGGAAGAGGAGGAGGAGGAGGAAGCGCGGCGGGGGCCGCATCCCGCGGGGGGCCATGCGGACACCTGCGGCTCACGGCGCTGCTCGGGCCCCGGCCAGCACCATCCGGGCCGCACCGGGCGCACCGGGCCGAAGCGGGCCAAGCCTCGCCGGGCGGAGCCGGGCTGTCCCGGGCCGCCCCGAGCCGAACCGGGCCGCTCCGGGCTGCACCGGGCCGAACCGGGCGGCTCCGGGCCGAGCGCGGCGGAGGGGCCGGTGCTGCGCCGCTCCGAGCCGGGACGGGACCGGGGGGGGGGGGCGGGGCCGGCGGGAGGGGCGGGGCCGGCGGGGCGGGGCCTGGCGGGGTGGGGTCGGCAGGGTGGGGCCGGGCGGGGCGGACCGGTCCGGCAGGTCGGGGCAGGGGCGGGGCCGAGGGCACGGCCTTAAAGGGGCGACACTCAGAGCCGGGGCGCGGTGGGCCCCACCCGGGCGCTCCCTCCCCGCGTCCGACAGCGGCTCCCGGGGGGGTCCCGCTGACCGCCCCCCGCCCCGCCCGTGCTCCCCACAGGGTGAGGCCCCACAACCATCCCTGTTCCTGCCCCAGCCCCGGGGCAGAGGAAGGGGGAGCGCCGTGGGCTGGCACCGAGCACCCCCACACACACACTTTGGGGTCCCCAAATCCCACCGGACACCACAGGGCAGCCCGGGGGGGGGCAGGGCAGTTTATTGGCACAGCAAGAGTCGGGGGGGGGGGAAGGGGGCGAAACAGGGGTGGGCGTGAGGGGGTGGGAGAGCAGGGGGAGCTCAGCCCTGCAGAGACCAGGCACAACTCAGCACAGCAGTGACTGGACACAACTCAACACAGCAGTGGCCCGCACCCTGGGGGGCCCCCACCCAACTCCTGTGGGGAGGAGGGGGGGGGCAAGGGTGGGAGTGGGGGTTCCCGAAGGCAGCCGGGGGCTCTCAGGCACCCGTCACTTCGGAGCTCTCTGGAGACGGGTCCTTGGCAGCAGCACAGAGGTGGAAAAGCCCTGGGGGGAGAGGGGAGGCTGTGGGGTGCAGGGGCGGCTCGGTGGGGGCGTGGGGGCCCTCCCTGCTGCCCCCCACCCGTGGGTGCCCTCGGCACATGGCCAGGCCCAGCTCAGCCCTGCAGAGACCGGGCACAGCTCAGCACAGCAGTGACCAGGCCCCGCAGGCACCGCTACCTGCCGAGCTGGTGAGGACGACAGCGACCCAGCCCAGGATGTAGGACCAGGAGAAGCGCCAGGCGCTGCGGGCCGGCCCCAGGAGGCTCAGTGTGCCGGCGGTGTACACCGCCAGCCCCAGCAGCGCCAGAAGACCTGCGGGCAGAGGGGACAGGTCAGCAGCATGGGCCGGCCCAGCCTGCGAGCCCCCAGCCGGGCAGGCAGAGACCGGGCACAGCTCAGCGCAGCAGTGACTCCCCTGGGGACAGTCCCCGTGGCCTGTGTGCCCCAGCCTGCCCTCCCCGCCGTCTGTCCCCACGTACCAGCCAGGAGCAGGGTGATGCCGGCCACGCGGGCACGCGCCCGCCGGGCAGCGCTGGCCATGACAGAGAAACCCAGGGCGAGGCCGGTGGTGGCGGTGAGCACCGAGAGCAGCATGAGCACCCGCGTGGCCTCCCATAGGGCTGGGGGGGGGAGACACAGGCATTGGGGACACCTGGGGGGACACGGGACCCCGAGCAAGCGCATGGCCGGGATGCTGCCCCTGTGCCCTGCCCGCAGAGACCGGGCACAGCTCAGCGCAGCAGCAACCCCCATCCCCACCCGCAGAGGCCAGGCACAGCTCAGCGCAGCGGTGTCCCCCATTTCCACCCCACAGAGACCAGGCACAGCTCAGCACAACAGCAACCCCCATCCCCACCCGCAGAGGCCAGGCACAGCTCAGCGCAGCAGTGACCCCCATCCCCACCCGCAGAGACCGGGCACAGCTCAGCGCAGCAGTGACCCCCATCCCCACCCGCAGAGACCGGGCACAGCTCAGCGCAGCAGTGACCCCATCCCCACCCGCAGAGGCCGGGCACAGCTCAGCGCAGCAGTGACCCCATCCCCACCCGCAGAGACCGGGCACAGCTCAGCGCAGCAGTGACCCCCATCCCCACCCGCAGAGACCGGGCACAGCTCAGCACAGCAGTGACCCCATCCCCACCCGCAGAGGCCGGGCACAGCTTGTCTCACCCGGTGCTTACCCGGGGTGCCGGGGTGGGGGCGGCAGTGCCCCCCGAGGCAGGCGCGCCACAGCCCGAGGCTGGCGGTGCCCCCGGGCACCCGGCGCTGCAGCCAGAAGTGGGTGGCGGTGGCGGCCAGGAGCAGGGCCAGGCCGCTGGCCCCGCACAGCAGCCCCCCGCCTGCGGGCATCCCCCTGCGCCAGGGAGGGGCTGTGGGGGCTGCTGCCACCCCCGGGGGACGGGGGGGGCAGCACTAGGGGACACTGGGGACAACCGTGGGGACACCTCCAGGGGTAGGGGGTACTGGGGGCTGGCATCTCCAGGGGACACAGGGGACACCCATGGGGACATCTCCGGGGGACATGGGGGTACCAAGGGGTGGCATCTCCAGGGGACACAGGGGACACCCATGGGGACATCTCCAGGGGACATGGGGGTACCAGGGGGTGGCACCTCCGGGGACGCAGGGGACACACATGGGGACATCTCCAGGGGACATGGGGGTACCAAGGGGTGGCATCTCCAGGGGACGCAGGGGACACCCATGGGGACATCTCCAGGGGACATGGGGGTACCAAGGGGTGGCATCTCCAGGGGACGCAGGGGACACCCATGGGGACATCTCCAGGGGACATGGGGGTACCAAGGGGTGGCATCTCCAGGGGATGCAGGGGACACCCATGGGGACATCTCTGGGGGACATGGGGGTACTGGGCGGTGGCATCTCCAGGGGACACAGGGGTTACGCGTGGGTGGTATCGCTGGGGGACGCTGGGGACAACCGTGGGGACACCGCAGGGGCTGTCAGTGGAAGCCAGGGTGGCATCTCGAGGATATGGGGGTACCCGGGGGTGGCACATCTGGGGACACTGGGGGTACTCAGGGTGGCATCTCGGGGGACACCGGGGGCAACTCCAGGGGACACTGGGGACAGACCCCCCCGGCCACCCCCCCCAGCCACTCACCTGCCTTCAGCACCCACCAGCCGGGTGCCCCATGGCCGCCTGTCCCTCTGTCCCTCTGTCCCTCTGGGATGGGGACAGTGGCCCCAGGGGAGGTCAAGGCCGCGGGCGCACGTGGCACTGCCATTGTCGGGGACACAATGCGGGGAAGGCTCTGGGTGCTGCCGCCACCCGGGTGCTGACGCGGCGAAAGCTTGTCCCCACCGGCGTCCCCCCCGGGGTGGCACTGCGGGGGGGGGGCGAGGGGACACAGCCGGGGTCCCACCCCGGGTCCCCTGTCAGGGCGCCAGCACCCTGGGGACAGCGGGTGCCATCACCACGGGCAGGATCAGTCCTGGGCAGGGCTGGGGACCCTGCGGTCACCTGGGTGGGGACGGGACACCGGGGACATCGGGGACACTGGGGACATGGACCCCGGAGACATGGGGACACTGGGGACAGCAGGGAGAGCGTCGGTGAGGACATGGGGGACACTGGGGTCAGGGGGGACAGTGACACTGGGAATGGGGACACGGGAGGGGACACAGGGACATGGGCGACACTGGAGTCAGGGGGGACAGTGACACCGGGAATGGGGACACTGGGGAGGGGACACAGGGACATGGGTGACACTGGGGACAGTGACACCGGGAATGGGGACACTGGGGAGGGGACACAGGGACATGGGGGACACTGGGGTCAGGGGGACAGTGACACTGGAGACATGGGGGACACTGGGGACAACACGGACAGCAGCGACAGGGGCAGTGGGGACATGGGGGACACTGGGGTCAGGGGGGACAGTGACACCGGGAATGGGGAGACTGGGGAGACTGGGGACAGGACACAGGGACATGGGGGACACTGGGGTCAGGGGGGACAGGGACACTGGGGACATGGGGGACACTGGGGGAACTGGGGACACCAGGGAAGGGGACACCGGCGATGGGGACACTGGGGTCAGGGGGGACAGGGACATCAGGGGCATGGGGAACACTGGGGACAAGGACACTGGGGACATGGGTGACACTGGGGGCACCAGGGACATGAGGGATGGGGACACTGGGGTCACTGGGGGTGTGAGTCCCGGGGGGGTGGGAGCCCCCGGGGGGGGTGTCAGTCCCTGGGGGTGGCCAAGGAGGCGCCGTCCGGGGCTGTCCCCTGGTGCCACTGCGAGGGTGGCACACGGGGGGGACACGACACGCGCTGCACATGCGTGTGCCCTGGCAGGCGGACACGCTCCGCCCCTGCGCACACGCTGTCACCCGGGGCCAGGCACGCTCGTGCGCAGCCGTGTGCACACCCCCTTGCACACCCCCATGTGCCCCCCCGCACCCTCGCACACATGCACATACGTGTGCACACATGCACTCACACACACATGCATACCCCCACACACGTGCACACGCGTGCACAGGCACACGCACAGGCACACACACACGTGCACAGGCACACGCGCACATGTGCACACTCACGCACACACGTGCACAGGCACACGCACAGGCACACACATGTGCACAGGCACATGCACTCATGTGCACACTCACACACACGTGTGCACACTCACGCACACACGTGCACAGGCACACACATGTGCACAGGCACATGCACTCATGTGCACACTCACACACACGTGTGCACAGGCACACAGATGCACAGGCACACACACAGGTGCACAGACACATACGTGCATGCACACAGGCACACTCACACACATGTGCACAAGCATACACGTGTACAGGCACACATGTGCACAGGCACACGCGTGCACAGGCACACGCGCTCCCCAGGTCACAGGCCGTGGGCCGGCGGCAGCAGGAGGAGGAGGAGGAGGAGGAGGAGGCCGAGGCCGCAGCGGGGGGGTGCCCCGGAGCAGGGGGGGCTGCAGGGGGTACCTGTGGGGGGGGGGAACCACCTCAGGGGCTGCCCATGGCCCCACAGCCCCGACGCCAGGGTGAGGGGCTCCCACCGCCCACCAGCCCCACAGCACCCGCAGCCCCGACGCCAGGGTGAGGGGCTCCCACCGCCCACCAGCCCCACAGCACCCGCAGCCCCGACGCCAGGGTGAGGGGCTCCCACCGCCCACCAGCCCCACAGCACCCGCAGCCCCGACGCCAGGGTGAGGGGCTCTCCGCCACCACTCACTGCTGCTGAGGAGCAGTGTCACCTCCCCGCAGGCGCAGTCATCCTCGCCCAGCAGCAGGCAGGTGTAGGTGCCAGCGTCCTCGTCCCTCAGGTGCCACAGGACCAGCATCCCCGGGGTGTCGCCGGGTGCCAACAGCGCAGCGCGGTCGCGGTAGGGTGGGCCGCAGTGGGGGCGACCGTGGCTCTGGCTGCAGACGGTGGCACCGGTGCCCGCCAGGTCACCCCAGAAGCGCCAGTGCGTGGCCACCAGCTGGCCCAGGGGAGCACCCGCCGCGGGGCACCCCAGGGTGACGCTGGCACCCAGCGTGCCGTTGGCCTGCGCCTGGCCCCGGTGGGGGCTGTGGCACAGCCCGCAGCCCTCCGAGGTGTCACCGCGGCCCACGGGTGGCTCAGCTGGGCCGTGGCCGGGGGCCAGCGTCGGGTGGCCTGGGGACAACAGGGACTGTCACTGGCACCCACCCGTGGTATGGCCATGGGGTGACCCTGGGGACCGTCACCGTCCCACGGCGTGGGGGACACTGCTGGGGGACCTGGGGACTGTCACCGTCCCGCGGCATGGGGGACACTGCTGGGGGACCTGGGGACCGTCACCGTCCCGCGGCGTGGGGGACACTGCTGGGGGACCTGGGGACCGTCACCGTCCCGCGGCGTGGGGGACACTGCTGGGGGACCTGGGACTGTCACCGTCCCATGGCGTGGGGGACACTGCTGGGAACCCTGGGACTGTCACCGTCCCACGGCGTGGGGGACACTGCTGGGGGACCTGGGACTGTCACCGTCCCATGGCGTGGGGGACACTGCTGGGAACCCTGGGACTGTCACCGTCCCACGGCGTGGGGGACACTGCTGGGGGACCTGGGGACTGTCACCGTCCCACGGCGTGGGGGACACTGCTGGGGGACCTGGGACTGTCACCGTCCCATGGCGTGGGGGACACTGCTGGGAACCCTGGGACTGTCACCGTCCCACGGCGTGGGGGACACTGCTGGGGGACCTGGGGACCGTCACCGTCCCACGGCGTGGGGGACACTGCTGGGGGACCTGGGGACTGTCACCGTCCCGCGGCGTGGGGGACACTGCTGGGGGACCTGGGGACCGTCACCGTCCCGCGGCGTGGGGGACACTGCTGGGGGACCTGGGGACTGTCACCGCCCCGCGGCGTGGGGGACACTGCTGGGGGACCTGGGGACTGTCACCGTCCCACGGCGTGGCCATGGCGGGGACTGGCCGCTGTGGGACACTCGGGGACCGTCACCACCAGAGCTCGGGGACGGGACCGGTACGGGGACAGGAACGGGGCCGTGGGACGGGACCGGGACAGGGACGGCGACAGGGAGAGGGACAGGGACGGGGACATCTCCTCCCCCACCCCCGAGCCCCGCCGTCTCCCGCTGCCCCCCGCTCCCCCTCGGGGCACCCGGTGCCCCGGCACCGCCCGGACCTCCTGCACCCCCCCGCACCCCCAGCACCCTCTGCACCCCCCGGACCCCCGCACCCCGCAGCCACCCAGTGCCCCCCGGACCCCCAGCACCCCCGACCCCCCCGGACCCTCTGCACCCCCCTGCGCCCTCTGCACCCCCAGCACCCTCTGCACCCCCCAGCACCCTATGCACCCCCCTGCACCCTCTGCACCCCCCTGCACCCCCTGCACGCCCAGCACCCTCTGCACCCCCAGCACCCTCTGCACCCCCCAGCACCCTCTGCACCCCCAGCACCCTGTGCACCCCCTGCGCCCTCTGCACCCCCCGGAACCACCGCACTCCCAGCACCCCCCTGCACACCCCGGACCCCTTGCACCCCCAGCACCCCAGAGCCCCCCGGACCCTCTGCACCCCCTGCACGCCCAGCACCCTCTGCACCCCCCGGACCCCTTGCACCCTCTGCACCCCCCGGACCCCCAGCACCCCCCGGACCCCTTGCACCCTCTGCACGCCCCGGACCCCCAGCACCCCTTTCAGCCCCGTCCCCCGGCGGGACCCACCGCGGGGCAGCAGGGCCCAGCCCAGCCCCAGGGGCAGCAGCAGCACCCACATCTCCGGGCGGCGGCTCGGGCGGGCGGGACGGGGCGGGGGACGGGGCGGGCGGGGGCGGCACCGAGCGCGGGGGGGGACGGCACAGGACCCCCCCGGGGCTGGCGGGGTGTCCCCGGGGTCGCCCGGCCAGGCCCGGGGCGGGGGGGCGCAAATAGGGACACACCGCCCCCCCCGGGGGCCCGATCCAGCCACGTGGCGGGCGGCTCCTTCCCGGTGTCCGCCTTGGTGGCCCCCAAAGGCACCCGCAGTGTGTGTGTCCCCCCCCCGAGTCCTGGTGTTGTCACCTCCCTTGTCACGGCAGCTCTGGCACGGGGGGGGTCACTGTCACCCCTGTGTCCCACCACTGGAGGATGCTTGGGGATGGTCCAGGGGGTCACCATCATCCCCATGTCCCACCCAGGGGGTCACTGCCACCCCTGCGTCCCACCACTGTCCCCACTGCTGGAGGATGCTCGGGGATGGCCTGGCGGGTCACTGTCACCGCCATGTCCCACCCAGGGGGTCACTGTCACCCCTGTGTCCCATTGCTGTCACCACCACTGGAGGATGCTCAGGGGTGGTCCGGGGGTCACCGTCACCCTCATGTCCCACTGCCATCCCCACCACGGGAGGATGTTCAGGGATGGCCCAGGGTGTCACTGTCATCTCCATGTCCCATCCTAGAGGGTCAATGTCACCCCAATGTCCCACCCAGGGGGTCACACACACCCCCCGTCCCACCCAGGGTATCACCGTCACCCCCATGTCCCACTGCTGTCCCCACCACTGGAGGATGCTTGGAGATGGTCCAGGGGGTCACTGTCACCTCCGTGTCCCACCGACGCCCCACCACAGGCAGCGTGTCCCCACCGCCCCCCCCGCCGCAGTCCTCCACACGTGCACCGAATCCACCGGGGCTCAGCGCAGACAAAGGTGTCTTCTCGCCGGGGGGCAGCCGAACCCCCAAACCACCACGTCAATCCCCCAATCACAGGCCTCGAAGGTGCTGCCCCCCCGGAACCCCCCCAGCTTTCCTCCCCTCTCCTTTCCAGGCTGGAGCAGGAAATGGACCCCCCCGGGCCCCCCCGGTGAGGGTCTGGTGCCAGCGCCTGCGGGGAACCGGACGCTCCCACCCGCCACGGGGAAACCACGCCTGGAGGCTGAGCACCGCCTCGGGCCCTTTATTGGGCAGGAGGGGGGAGCCCCAGGGGGGACCCCCCATCCCGTACCCCCCCACCTTTTCCTGCCCCCCTCCCCTCAGTCCTCCAGGTTGCGGAAAGCCGCCTGCATCTCCTCGTTGAGCTGGGCGAAGGCTGCCATGATGTTGGCTTCGCCGTCCTTCACCGGGTCCTGGGGACACGGGGAACACGGTGGCATCACCCCCCACGCCCCCCCAGCGGGGCTCGCAGCCCCCCCCCCATACACCCACCTTGAACTTCATGGCGCTCAGCTTGTAGAGGATGTCCCCCAGGCTCTCGCGGATGGTGGCCCAGGTGACGCGGCGCTCGCCCGATGTGGTGGCCTCCACGGCGTGCCGCGCCAGCTCGTAGAAGGTGACCATGTTGTGGAGCATCCCCACCGTCTTGTAGAAGGGGCAGAACCTGGGGGGGTCGGGGGGTCAGGGCGGGGGCTGCGGGGGTGCGGGGGGCCGCGGGGGCCGGGGGTACCTGTCATAGGAGGAGTAGCCGTTCTGCTGGAGGAAGTCATCCTTGAGGAGCTTCGCCACCTCCAGCGTCACCTTGTCGGCCTCGGCGAGGGACGCCTGCAGGGGACCGGTCTGGGGTGTCCCTATCCCCTCTCCCCCTTCCCAGCTCCATCCCCAGCTCATCCTGTATCCTATGGCCCCATCCCATCATGGCCCCGTCCCCATCCATCACATCCCCATCCATCACATCCCCATCCCACATCCCTCATCCCCCAGCCCCATCCCATATCCCATATCCCCATCCCACATCCCCCATCCCATATCCCCCACCCCCATCCCAGCCCCTTCCTATCCACCATCCCATATCCCATATCCCCATCCCATATCCCCCATTCCCATCCCATATCTCATATCCCCATCCCATATCCCCCATCCCCATCCCATATCTCATATCCCCACCCCAGCCCCTTCCTATCCACAATCCCATATCCCCCATCCCCATCCCATATCCCCCATCCCCATCCCATATCTCATATCCCCATCCTATATCCCCCATTCCCATCCCATATCCCCCGTTCCCATCCCATATCCCCTGTCCTCATCCCATATCTCATATCCCCATCCTATATCCTCCATTCCCATCCCATATCCCCCGTCCCCATCTCATATCCGCCGTCCCCGTCCCATATCTCATATCCCCATCCCGGCCCCATCCTATCCCCCATCCCATATCCCATATCCCCAATCCCTATCCCATCCTATATCTTGTATCCCCAGTCTCCATCCCATGTCCCATGTGCCATACCCCATACCCCATAGTCCATAGCCCATAGTCCATACCCCGTAGCCCGTAGCCCGTAGCCCGTAGCCCACCTTGCCGACCAGCTGGACGATCTCGGCCAGCTCCTCCTCCTCCTGCAGGATCTCCCTGGCCCGGCTGCGCAGGGCGGGGAACTCGGGGTGCAGCCCCTCGTAGTGGGGCTCCAGCGCCCGCAGGTACCTGCTGTAGCTGATCAGCCAGTTGACCGAGGGGAAGTGCTTGCGCTGCGCCAGCTTCTTGTCCAGCCCCCAAAAAACCTGGGGGGGGACGACACGAGGGGGGTCAGGGGGTGCCGCGCCGGGAGGGGGGGTCCCCGGGGCGCCCCGCTCACCTGCACGATGCCCAGCGTGGCCGAGGTGACGGGGTCCGAGAAGTCCCCTCCTGGCGGGGACACGCTGCGGGGGACAGCAGGCGGGGGGCTCGGTGGGGTGGGCGGGGTGGGGGTCCCCCACGCTGCCCCCCCCGTGGCCCCCCCGACTCACGCGCCGACGATGCTGACGCTGCCCTCGCGGGTGGGGGAGCCCAGGCAGCGCGCTCGCCCCGCGCGCTCGTAGAAGGAGGCCAGGCGGGCGCCCAGGTACGCCGGGTAGCCGCTGTCTGCGGGGAGCACAGCGTCACCGGGGGGGCCGGAGCCCCTCACCGCGGCCTTGGGGCTGGCGGAAGGGCAAGGGGTTCCCCCCCACACCCCAGGACCGGGGCTCACCCGCTGGCATCTCGGCCAAGCGCCCCGAGATCTCGCGCAGCGCCTCGGCCCAGCGGGAGGTGGAGTCGGCCATCATGCTGACGTGGTAGCCCATGTCACGGAAGTACTCGGAGAGCGTGATGCCTGCGCCGGCGGCACGCGGCTCGCACGCTCGGCACAGCCCTCGCGCGCTCGGCGTGCGCTCCAGCAAGCGCATGGCCGCCCCTCTGTGTGCACACCCGTGCACGTGGCTGCATGCACAAGCGGCCTCGTTGCACACTCACGCGTGCCCACGCACACCCACGCGTGCCCATGCACGCTCACGCATGCCGCGTGCCGTGCACACTCACACGCGCCACGCACGCCCCCCTGCCACGGCGGTCCCCAGCCCACCGGTGTAGATGGAGGCTTCGCGGGCGGCCACCGGCATGTTGGAGGTGTTGGCCACCAGCGTCGTGCGCTTCATGATGGTCTCTGTCCTCCCGTCCACCTCCATGGTGAGCTGGGGACGGCGTCACTGTCACCGCCTGGCCACCAGCCCCGCGGTGTCTGGCTGACTGTCACCCCACCGCCGTGCCACCCGTCCCCACCTCGGGGAAGTCCCGCAGGACCTCGGACATCTCGTTGCCCCGCTCGCCGCAGCCCACGTAGACGATGATGTCGCTGTTGGAGTACTTGGAGAGGGACTGGGAGATGACGGTCTTGCCGCAGCCGAAGGCGCCCGGGATGGCCGTGGTGCCGCCCTGCACACACCTGGGGACGGGGACGCGTGGGGACGGCGACACGTGGGAATCGCCGAGAGCGGCAGCCGTGGAGGGGAGATGGTCCCCCCACACCACCCCGCTACATCCCCGTGGAGGCGGAAGGGACCCCCTCCCCATGCCCCTCCCTGTCCCTTCTGGGGACTGTCTGGAGTGAGTGTGTCCCCCAGTGTCACTCACCAGCTCCCCCACTGTCCCCTTTTTCCTCGGCAGGACTGTCCCCACCTCTGTCCCTGTTCCTATCCCCAACCTTATCCCTGTCCCCAGTCCCCATCCCTGTCCCTCATTCCCATCTCCATCCCTGTCCCCAGTCCCCATCCCTGTCCCCCAACCCCATCCCCATCCCCAGTCCCCATCTCCAGCTCTATTGCTGTCCCCATCCCTGTCCCCCATCCCTGTCCCTCATTCCCATCTCCATCCCTGTCCCCCAACCCCATCCCTGTTCCCAGTCCCCATCTCCAGCTCTATTGCTGTCCCCCATCCCTGTCCCCCATCCCTGTCCCTCATTCCCATCTCCATCCCTGTCCCCAGTCCCCAGCTCCAGCTCCAGCTCCATCTCCGTCCTCACCCCTGTCCCCATCTCCCACCCTTGTCCCCCACCCCGTCCCCGTCCCGGTCCCTACGGGAAGAGGGCGTCCAGCACCCGTTGGCCCGTCAGCAGCGGGTGATTTGCCGGCAGCTTCTCGGCCACGGGCCGGGTCTGCCTCACCGGCCAGACCTGCAGCATGGTCAGCCGCTCCGCGCTGCCCTGGAAGTCCAGCTCCAGCACCACGTCCTGCGGGGACAGGAGGGACGGGCAGGGCAGCGGGGACAGGGGACCCCGGCACCCATCACCCCGGCACCCTGCCGCCCGTCACCCACCGCCCGCCCTTACTGAGACGCTGTAGTGCCCGGGGGGTGCGACGTAGGTGACGGTGCCCCGGCTGCGGGGGGGCACCATGATCTTGTGCCGGATGAGCGAGTTCTCCATCACGGTCCCGTAGATGTCACCGCCGGTGACGTGGCTCCCAACCTGGCAGGGGGTGGCTGTGAGGATGCGGGACCCCAACGGGGACGGGCTGCGTCCCCTCTGGGGGTGCTGGGAGAGGGGTGTCCCCACGTCCCCGCGTTCCCGAGAGGCACACGGGGACACGCGTGTCCCCGTTGGGGGGGTCCCGCTCACCCGGACGTCCTTGCTGGGGACGAAGTCCCAGGTGAGGTGGCGGGGCAGCGCGGGGACGTTGGTGCCCCGCGGGATGTAGATGCTGCGGGTGAGCTGGGCGATGTCCCGCAGCGGGCGCTGGATCCCGTCGAAGATGGAGCCCAGGATGCCGGGCCCCAGCTCCACCGAGAGCGGCTTCCCCGTGCGCAGCACCGGGTCCCCCACCCGCACCCCCGCTGTCCCCGCGCTCAGGAAAGGCCACCGATGAGATGGGGATGGGGATGTGGTGGGGGAGGACCAGAGGGGCAGGAAAAGATGGGGGGTCAGGGCAGGACGGGGGGGACAGAGGGGGTGGAGGGGACACGGGAGACAGGACAGGGGGACGGGGCAGGATGGGGGGACAGGGGAGGATGAGGGGACAGAGAAGGGGAGGAGGGACAGGGAAGGGGGGACAGGATGAGGGGAGGGGGGACAAGACAGAACGGGGGGGGGCGGGTGGCAGGGACAGAGGACAGGGAAGGGCAGGGGTGGTGGGGAGGGGACGGGGAGGGCGGAGGGGTGGGGAGGGGACGTGGGGACATGCCGGCAGGATACAGGTCTCCTCGTAGACCTGGAGGGTGGCCATGTCCCCCTCCAGCCGGATGATCTCCCCCACCAGCTCCGCGTGTCCCACACGCACCAGCTCGTACATGGCTGCCCCCGCCATGCGGGTGGCCGTCACCACTGCGGGGACACGTCACCGTCACCCCGACCCGGCCCAAACCATCCCCCCACGGCAGCTCCCCCGTCCCCAACCCCGTCCCCTCCCCACGACCTTCCCCCGGTGCTCCCCTGTCCCCATTGCCCCTCCCAGGCCCCGTTTTGGGGCCAAAAAGGCCATTGGGGTCCCCGTCCCCATGTCCCCGCTGGCAGTACCGGGCCCCGAGACGCCGTGGACGGAGCCCAGCAGACTCTCCCGCTCGGCCTCTGCCAGCCGCGTCCCCCCGGCCCCCTCCATGGCGTCCCCCGCCAGCCCCGGTGTCACCGGCGTTATATGGGGCCAGCGGCCGCAGGGAACCGGCCGGGCCCGGTGGCGGGTGACGGTGGCGGGTGACGCTGCGGGCGGGGGCTGTGTACAGTCAACAGCCACATCCCCTCCTGTCATCCCCCCCTCCCGCCACCGCCACACCCCGGGGTGCCACACGCCGGCACACACCGGCACGCACCGACCTCTGCCTCGCTCAGGGTGACGGTGACACCCTCCCTGCCCAGTGCCTCCCCTACGTCCCCTGTCCCTTTTTGTGGTGCACGTGTCCACGCACACACCCCCCCCCATGGCACCCACCACCCTGATTTTGGGGTCCCCCTGCAGCGTTTCAGGCACTGGGGGGGTGTTTCTCCCCCCCGCACCCCGCGCAAGGCTGGGGCAGCAGCGCCGACGCTGGCTGCCATCCCACAGCTGCTGGGGGGTGACGGGAGGGACCACGGGGGTGCGGGGCTGCCCCCACCCCGGCTGCGGCCGGCCCAGAGCCACCGTCTGCCCCTCGCAACGTGCCACCTCCCCCGGAAAGGGGTGACGGTGGCACCGGGTCACCCCGTGGCGAGCCAAGCCGGGGGGTCTGGCCCTGTTCCGGCCTCCCCCGGGGCCGCACCCCCTCTCCTGCCGCCCCCCGCCCGGGAAGCAGCGGCCACCCTCAGCGCCCACGCTTGGCCCGTGACCAAAGGGAAAAAAAAAGACATTTATTTAAGAAAGCGAGGAGAGGAGGAAGAAGAAGGGGGCGGGGAGCTAGGAGACCAGGACGCCGGCCGAGCTGCCCTTGGCGCCGGCCCCCTCGGCCCCCTCCTTGGGGGGCTGCTTGGGGTCCTCCTCGCCCACCAGGCGAATGTTGTGCTTCTCCCGAAACTCGTTCAGCTCCCGGCCCTTCGCCTGCAGCTGCTGGTTCAGCGTCTCGATGATTTTGCTGATCTGGGAGAGAGGGGGGGCACAGGGAGGGGGTCAGGGGGAAGCGGCCGGGAGAGGGCCCGGGGGGGCCCGGGGGGGCCCGGCCGCCCCTCACCTGCTCCTTGTTGCCCTCCAGGGCCGGCAGCACCTCCTTGACGGTGCGCTCCACCAAGATGCCGCCCACCATGCGGAAGCACTTCCGCGCCGGGTCCACCTCCCGCAGCGTCTCGATGACCAGGCTGGGAGGAAGAGGAGGCTGAGGCGGCGAAGGCCCCGCGGCCCGGGCGCCCCCTCCGCACCCCCGCCCCGTCCCACCTGTGCTCGTTCAGCTCCAGCTCCAGCTCGGCCGCCTTCGAGGCCAGGCCCCGCTGCTCCTGCCGCAGCCGGTTGAACCGGGCCACCACCTGCGGGGACAGGGACGGTGACGGGGCCTGGGGACCCCGCCGGGGCCTGGGGACCCCCCCCGGGGCCTGGGGACCGCCCCCCCCGGGCCTGGGGACCGCCCCCCGGGGCCCGAGTCCTGCCCCGGGCCCCTCGCCCGGTGCCAGGGCCCCGCCCGGGTCCCCCCGCCGCGCCCCGGCCCGGACCTGCTCCGCCGTCAGCGCCTTCCCAGCGGGGGCCGCCGCCGGCCGCCCCTTCGCGCTGTCCGCCATGTTGCCGCCCCCTCCTCCCGCGCCGCTGGCGCCGCCCCTTCCGGCGCAGACAGGAAACGGGGCGGGGCCCGACGGGGCGCCATCTTGGTAGAGGGCAGCGGCGCTGCCCGGTGAGGCGGTGCCGGCGCCATCTTTGCTGCGGGCGCGGCTGGGGGGACTTTGCCCGCGTCCCCTCGGTGCCGCCGGCGGGGCATGTACGGGCCGGGGGGACTTGGGGGGGTCTGGGGGCGGCGTGCATGGCCTGGGGCCAGTCGGGGGGCGCAGGAGACGATCTGGGGGTGCGGGGAGGGAATTTGGGGCAAATTGGGCGGTTGGGGGAGGGCTGATGGGGCCGGGGGGGGGCTGAGGTGGGGCAGAGCTGGGGCAGTTTGGGGGTCCTGGGGCAGTTTGGGGTCTGGCCTGGGGCAGTTTGGGGGTGCTGGGGGCATTTGGAGGGTGCCGGGGCAGTTTGGGGGCGCTGGGGCAGTTTGGGGTCTGACCTGGGGCAGTTTGGGGGTGCCGGGGCAGTTTGGGGTCTGACCTGGGGCAGTCTGGGGGCGCTGGGGCAGTTTGGGGTCTGGCCTGGGGCAGTTTGGGGGTGCTGGGGGCATTTGGAGGGTGCTGGGGCAGTTTGGGGTCTGACCTGGGGCAGTTTGGGGGCGCTGGGGGCATTTGGAGGGTGCCGGGGCAGTTTGGGGTCTGGCCTGGGGCAGTTTGGGGGTGCTGGGGGCATTTGAAGGGTGCTGGGGCAGTTTGGGGTCTGGCCTGGGGCAGTTTGGGGGTGCTGGGGGCATTTGGAGGGTGCTGGGGCAGTTTGGGGTCTGGCCTGGGGCAGTTTGGGGGTGCTGGGGGCATTTGGAGGGTGCCGGGGCAGTTGGGGTCAGACCTGGGCGCTGCGGATGGGCTGGGGGCAGTGGGGCCGCAGGAGGGGGCTGGCTGGTGACGGCCACCCACAGGCCCCTGTGTGGGGCCGGCACTGTCCCCTTGGCCGTGGGTCCCCCGGTACTGTGTCCCCCCCCGCCCAGCACAGGGACCAGGCAGCAGCCGTGACCCCCCCTCCCCACCCCGGGGTCCCCCCTGCCCCAGGCTGAGAGCGGTGCCCCGGGCCCCGCTGCGCCGCCTGCTCCCGGCCCTCCTGTGCACCCCGAGACGCTCGCACGGCTCCGGTACCCCGGGCAGGTACCGCAGGCACATGGGGGGTGACCTGTGCCGGCCCCAGAGGCTGCCGCGGTCCCCGTGGGGCTGCCTGCGTCCCCAGGGCTGACGTCCACGCTGTGCCGCAGCTCCCCGCGCCCACCCCGCGCCATGGCGGGTCCCCCGGGGCTGAAGCCACTGGTGGCCGTGGGCCAGGTCACCTCCACGCCCGACAAGGAGCAGAACTTCGCCACCTGCGCCGGGCTGGTGCGGGAGGCGGCTCATCGCGGCGCCTGCCTCGTCTTCCTCCCCGAGGGCTTCGACTACATCGGCTCCGACACGGCGCAGACCCTCGGCCTGGCCGAGGGCCTGGACGGGGACCTCATGGGTCGCTACACTGAGCTGGCCAGGTACCGACGGGGACCCCCCTCATGCTCGTCCCGCAGACCGGGACGGCGGAGATGGAGATCCCTGTCCCCGGGTCCCTCTCCCCAGGGACTGTGGCGTGTGGCTGTCCCTGGGCGGCTTCCACGAGCGTGGCCGGGACTGGCCGACCACACAGCGCATCTACAACTGCCATGCACTGCTGGACCCCGCAGGTGAGACCCCCCGGCCCTGCCCCACCGACCAGACGTCCCCGGCCCCCGTGGATGTCCCCTGCCTCGCACCCTCTTGTCCCCAGGTCGCCTCGCAGCCGCCTACAGGAAAACCCACCTGTGTGACGTGGAGCTGGAGGGACGCGTCACCATGAAGGAGAGCAGCTTCACCAACGCCGGCACCGAGATCGTGGCCCCGGTCAGCACGCCGGCAGGGAAGGTACGGGGCGGACGGGCACGTTGGGGGACCCTTGGGGTGAGGGTCTCCCCCAGCGCGAGCACTGCGTCCCCTCCGCTGTCCCCTAACCTCTGCCCAGAGCCCCGTGGGGCCGGGCACTGTGACCTCGCTGACATCCCCTTCTCGTCCCCACCAGCTCGGCCTCTCCATCTGCTACGACCTGCGCTTCCCCGAGATCTCGCTGGCGCTGCGGCGTGCCGGCGCTGAGATCCTCACCTACCCCTCGGCCTTCACCGTCCCCACGGGCTCGGCACACTGGGAGGTGAGCTTGGCCCCGGCCCCTCCAGCCTCTCCTGCTGTCCATTGCCCCCGTCCAGGCGGCTCTCGCCACTCATCCCTTGTCCCCAATCATCTCCAGCAGTGAGCAAGCAGGGACAAATCCTGCCACAGCCAAGAGCGGCAAATCTAAGATAAAAAGCCTCTTTTTGGGTATTTAAGGGGCAGGTGGCAGAGCCAGCCCGGCCACGGTGCCCCCACCCAACCCCGCTCTCTGCCCCACGTCCCCCCCGGGGGCCGCGGTCCGGCACCGCCGGCAGTGGTGTGTCCCCGGCAGGTGCTGCTGCGGGCCCGGGCCATCGAGAGCCAGTGCTACGTGGTGGCGGCCGCCCAGACCGGGAAGAACCACGAGCGGCGGACGTCCTATGGCCACGCGCTGGTGGTGGACCCCTGGGGCGCGGTGGTGGCCCAGTGCCGCGAGGGACCCGGGCTCTGCTACGCTGAGATCGACCTCGACTACCTGCACCGCATCCGCCGGGAGATCCCGGTGCACAGCCACCGCCGGCCCGACCTCTACGGCACCGTGGCAGCCACGGGGCTGGCACCAGTGCCATGAGCCGCTCCCTGGTGTGGTAAAATCTGGAGCAGGGACAGAGCTGCTCCATTTCAGACCATTTCTCCCCAAAACATGGCAGCAAGATGCGCTCAGGGCTCCCCGGCCCCCTGTGCTGCAGCCAGGAGGGTGTCCCCCCCAAAGCCCCCGCATTGCTGGGGGGGGGTCCGGGGTCCCCCCGGCACAGGCAGGGGTGGAAGGAAGGAACCAGGCGCTGCAGTAGATGTTTATTTCAAGAAACCTGAAAGCTACAGAGGGAATATGACCATTATATTGAAGTTTAAAAAATACAGAAGTCACAGAAATTACACCAAGTTGTGCCAGAATCATCCGTAAGTGGAGGGGGGGCTGCGTGCCCCGGGGGGGCCACACACACCACGAGTCCTGGAGGGGCTGCCCCCACCCCGGAGGGGGTCTGCACCCACCAGCAGCCGAGCAGGGATGGGGAGAAAAAACACAAAACCAGGATGGAGCTGGAAAAAAATCCCCCCCTGCCCGGGAGACCCACAGGCAGCAGCTGGGGGGGGCAGGACCGGCCATTTTAGGGGCTCTCTGGGGACAGGGAGCCAGGGAGGGGGCCGGGCGGCCTCCAACACGTGCAGGCAGAGTGCAGGCAGAGGCTGGTCTGCCTACTGCCAGCAACAGGCAGATCACACCGCCCCAACGTGCCCCTCGTCCCAGTTTGTCCCAGTTGCCAGCTGGAGAGGGGAGGGAGAGCCAGGCAGCCGCGGGGGGGGACAGGCAAGAGATTTTGGGGCGTCCCTCAGCGCTGGTCCTCCCCCCCGGCCCCCGCAGGGGAGGGGGACGCGAAGGCACATGGTCCAGGGGACGCCGCAGGGACGCAGCCCGGCGAGGGGACGCTTTTACTCCTGAGAAACCCACTGAGGCAATGGGGGGGGCAGGAAAATGGGGACGCTGCCCGGGGGCATCCCCCGGCACGTGGACCCCCCCCGGGACGGTGACACAAGGGCAGGAGGGGGGCAAAGCCACCCCCGAACCCAGCACAGGCACCGCGGGGCCGAGCCCACCCTGGTACAAACCTCCGCCGAGCCCCCCCCGGCTGGCCCAGCCCCGTCACTGACGCGCCCCAGGCAGGATTTTTGCCTTTTTGTTTTGTTTTTAATGGATACAAAATAAAAGAGAAAAAAGGAAAACAAAGCGAGAGCGGAGGTGACAGGACAGGAAAGGGGTGAGGAAACACGTAAGCCTCCGGCGCTCCCTGCGGCTCCAGCCTGGCTCCGAACCCAGAGTTGCACCGTACCGGGCAGGGGTTTCAATCATCTTTTCCTTTTCTTCTAGAAAAAAAAAAGAGAAAAAAAAAAAGGAGAAGAAAAAAGCTTGGATCCCACCGAGCAGGCGTCAGGCATCAGGGAGCCGTCTGCAGCATCAAGTTCCTCAGGAGTTTCTGGCGCCCGACCTCGTAATCCTCCTCGTCCACATTGACCAGCAGTTTGATGGCTTCGTGGCCCACGGCTTGTTTGAGCGAGTCCGTGATGAAGACACCCTTGAGGGCTTCCAACAAAGAGCCGTTGATGTAATCGCGCCAGAACGCGTCGAGGTAGGTGAGCTCTGAGAATTTTATGTCACAGATGATGGATCCCAGGTCCCGGGACTTCAGGATGGTGTTGGCCTGGTTGAAGCGCTCGAACTGACGCTCCAAGGGGTCCTGCTTGTTGGAGAAGACGTTGCCTTGAAGCGCCGTCTCGTGCTGGCAGTACTCGGCTCGGACTCGCAGGCGGATGTCTGAGGGAAGCGGGGAGGGCGGTGAGTGCTCCGGCATGGGGCCGGGAACCCCCAAACCCCCCCCCGACCCCCCCAGAGGCTCTTACCACAGGTCTGCTTCTCCTTAGGGTCTGGCGTCGCCGACTTCCTCCTCTTGCGCTGGCTGCTGAGGAGGGTCCTGCCGCGGCCAGGCCTCTTGGTACAGATCTGGGGTCCCGCGGAGGAGCAGCAGACCACGGGGTGGTGGGGAGGCACTGCGCAGGGAGGATGGGGGTCAGGGGACACCGAGCCCCCCTGCTCTCAGCCCGGCGACACCTCGGAGGAGCCGCTCCCCCTCCCAGGCCCTGCCTGCCGAAGCTCTCGGGGCCACTCGCGCTCCAAATCTCTGTCGGAGCGCTTCTGCTCCATCCTGACACCAAGCTCCAGCCCTCCCCTCTCTTCCACACCGCTGTCACCTCCCAGTTTCCCCCTGCCCCGTCCCAGGACGCTCGTCCCAAGGGGTGTCTGGCAGCCCCAGGAGCCCACACAAGCCCCAAGAGGGGAACCCCAAATTACACCCAGAGACCGAGCAGCCTCCCCCCGCAGCAGTCAGGGAAGGGATGTCAAACTGCGCGCTCGATCATCCCCCAAACTGCGGGGCTGGTGGCAGCAGGGTCAGATGTCACTTCAGCAGTGACGGAACCGTCACCGCCAGCCAGAGGCGAGTCCCCACGCTCACACTGGGAACGACAAGGCAAAAGTGGGATGGTCGTGACAAATCCCCACGGACCGAACCCCGAGGTCTGGCAGCGGGTGTCCGCACCCACCTGATTTATGGGGGTGGCCGAGGCTGTG
Organism: Gavia stellata; assembly: GCF_030936135.1. Lineage (NCBI taxonomy): Eukaryota > Metazoa > Chordata > Aves > Gaviiformes > Gaviidae > Gavia > Gavia stellata. Next base: position 385,046 of record NC_082626.1, read on the forward strand.
CTCCGCCTCGCTGTGAGCGCGGGGCGTCACGTAGCGAATGGACGTCTCCTCCAGGTACTTGTCCACCAGGTCCGGGCACACTGGAAGAGAGAGGGGACACGGGTCCCTTCAGGGGGGACCGAGGGGATTCGGGCCCCTTTGGGGGGGAGGCCAGGGCAGATCTCTCCCGACGCGGCGGGTGCCAACACGTGCTTAAGCTGCTCTGCATCCCCCCCTGCGCGCGGCGGCATGTCAAGCAGCTGTTTCTCCAGCCAGTCCTCTCGGAAAAACTCCATTTGGGAGCCAAGCCTTCCCAGCCGCCGCGCAGGAAAGGCTGTTTCCATTTGTTACCATAGATACTCCCAACACCCAGACTCGGAGCAGACCAGCACGCAATCCCCCAGGAGAAACTCTGGCAAGGGCAGGCAGCGCCTCCGACACCGCTCCCACGCCGTGCTGGCACAGTACCGGGTCGTACGTACCTGGCGATCGCTCAGACCAGCCCCGGATTTGTCCCGTGCTCCCTACACGAGCTCCCACGGCTCGTGTCGGTCTAAGCAAAGGTCTGGGGGAGCAGCCGTCGCTCCTCCTCTTCCTCCGCAGCCCCGGCAGAGCGGAGCTGGAGCAGGGGGACAGCGGCAGCTCCAGGGCCCCAGGACAGACCCGGCTGCTTGAAACTCTTTAGGATAAACTGGCATACACCCGAAACGTTAAGCCTACGTTATTTACCCGGCTTCAGCAGATCAAACCTTTGACGTAGCACACTGGCAGGACGCAGGGCTTTGAGGAGAGTCAAGCTGCTGAGCAGAAGCAGCTGTAAGCAAAGATTATGGGGTAAAACGAGTTATTTTTGAGGGCCGGGACATTTTCTGCAGGTTGTTTTTGATATGTTTGGTGAGCTCAGAGCACTGCCCGTCCCCAGGCAGGATCCCTCCCATCCCCACTGGACCGAAGCCGGCCAAGGCCACGGGTCTCCCCGGCTCCCCCCGCCACTCTCCGCCTTCGCCCAGCCGGCCCCAGCTGCGCCGAGCTAATTCGGGAAGAGGTTTCGCTCCTTTCCAGAGCCATGAATACAAATGAGGCAGAAGGAGACAAAACCTCCTGGCCGCTGCGAGGTCTGGAAGGACGCGTGAACCAGAAATGAGCGTCAGCTTGTTAGGTCCGGAGGAGACTTCCTTTAACCAATCAATCCCTCCTCTTTAAATGCAAAGCGCTGCGCATTATAAACCACATGTAAGGTGCCTTTCTTAATGAAGCTTTTTGAAATGCTATTTTTGCGCATTTAATTAAACCCTTTCCACCCAAGCACGGCTGGAGACATCGCAAGAACGAGATCTCACGGGTACGGAGCATCGCTCCTCACACGACGGCGGCGTACGGAGACGCGAACGCCAACCTCTGGCTCCCCGACCCCGCAGGTATCGCACTTTATTATCAATCCATCCGCCTCACCCTGGAAACACCAAAACCTGACACGGGGCGGGCTCGCCTGGCTCCAGCCCGAGGTACAGCAGCCACGTGCCCCTTCAGTTTGGATTTCTGCACTAAACAAGCAAAAAGCTGCCCAAGAAACACAAAAATAGTGCTGCGACACCCCTAAACTCTACACAACCTGGGAGACACAGAGCCATGGCTCCATCTGCGTGCCCCATGGATCGGCATCACCAGGAACCTCCCCGAACCCAAGCACCACACAGCTGGTCTGTGTAACGTGCCTGCTCGCCCGCCACTTTCCCTTTTTGCTCAGTTTTCTTGGCTTGGTGCAGAGGAAGAGCACCGGGAGGTTACACCGGCACCGTAAACAGCCTCCTACGCGCTGCCTGCACCAAGCCACAGTGCCGGCTGCCCTGCGAGGGGGTCTGCGGGCAGCAGAGCCGGCAGCGATGGCAGGGGAACAGGCTGGGATCCATCGCCGGCACAGCCACGTCCGCAAGCGGCACAGAGGGCAGAGCGCATGCTCCGGGCTCCCAGAAAAGGCCAGATAACAGGAAAACCCTCACGGCGTCTGCTCTGAGCCTGCACAGGCAGGGTTGTAGGTGCAGGCAGGACGTAGGTGCAGGCAGGGCTGCCTGCGCTCAGGCTCCATCCCACGAGGTCAAGCAGGGCTGGAAGTTTCTGGCATTTTGGAGCAGCACAAGGCGGCAGCTGCCACCAAAAGCAGCGTCCCTGTTCCCATCCCCTCCCCGGCCCGATGCTGGTTAAGAAGCAACTGAGCAAAAAGCCCCATTCGTTTTCAAGCCGCCCGATCCAGTTTACCCCGGGCAGGACGGAGGCCGCAGGCCGTGCGGGACCGCGCTCCCGGTGAGAGCCCCAGTGCCAAGGGTTTGTTCGCACCAGCGCTGCTGTCCCTCCCCTCACCCCCCAAAAACGGGGAGTTTTTAATGCCTGCCTCTACTTGTGCTCACCGCTTTCCCAAGCGCTGGCGGGGAACGGCACCATTGCCCACGGTGCGAGCACAAACCGGGGAGACTCAGCAGCCTGGAACTGCCAAGAAAGCCCAATTATCCTAATTTAAAGCAAAGATGCAAATTTCAGAGGTTGAAGCCTGCTGGAGCGGCTGCCTTACACATCCCCTGCAACAAGTGCGCTCTCCTTCGCGACTGCTCTGGTTCTAGTTAATCTGGGTTATGTTCTTTGAACTGTAAATTGAGGTTTTTCTGTCAAAAAAAGGTGTGGGGCTGAGCCGGTGGAGGGCAAGGGATCAGCTCAGCCTGGCAGCTCCACAAAGTGACCAAAACCCCACCAAATTACCCAGATCCAAAGGGCCGGGTCACTGCTGGGGTCTCCAAGCCGGCAGAGAGTGATGGGAAAGTGGCGGCCAAAAGAAGAGGGTTTGGGGCATCCCACTGGAAAATGGATGAAAAAAATCTGAATTTGGACACAGGTTTCTCACTCCAGCCTCTCTGCGTACTGCACACCGCAGGACCCACAGCACCTGCTCAGGGAGGACATTGGTCGCCTTCCCAAACTCTCCTCAGCCCCGAGAGGACGAGGCCGTTTCCCTCAAAGCCAACGGCACGTCGAGCACAGCAGCCGCCAGTTTCCCCGGACCCTCCCGTCTCCTCTTCGCTCCCCGGCACAGCCCTGGGACTGCCCACGGCATCTCACCCCAGGCAGGGCTTTGGGCCAAAAGGATCGTTTTCCTAAAAACTAGAGACGAGCAGCAGGACCTGGGAGAGCCGGGAATCGGAGGCACAGAGCTGGGAGTCATGGAGCTGCACAGCACGCAGCAGGAACCCCAGTTCGCCACCGCTAAAGAAAGGAGGAGAGCTCGGCGCTTGCCAGAAACGAAACGAGGCTTTAACCCCATAAAACCATGCGTGGGCGCTTGCTAAAACCCTATAAAATACCCCTTTGCCTTCTCTGCCTGCATTTCCCTGCTGTCCTGTTTGTCCTTACAAGCCTCAGGGTCCTTTAACCACCGCACCTCCAGGGCATCAGCGAGGAGAAACAGGAGACAGCTGAATAACGAAGCGAGCTTCGTTAGGGAGCGGGCCAGGCCGCCGGCCACGTCACTTACCAGCCCGTCGCCTCTTGAGGGTGACGTACGGCAGCAGGTCGTGGCGAGTGATGATCCGCAGCAACTGCAGCACCTGTCGGAAGTTGGTCTCGTCGCAGCGGCCCTGCCGCTCCAGCGCCAGCAAGAAGTCCCGGCCGCTGCGGATCATCCCCCTCTCGTAATCGTCAATCACATCCACGAAGAGGAAGGAGAGCACCCGCACATCCCGGTGGGTCAGGTGGGTGCCCACGATGTCGAACATGCGGTGCAGGCTGTACAGCCCGTGTTCCCGGTCGCCCCGTTCCTCCGGCCAGGCTTGTGCTCGGCTCCGTTTGAAGGCGGCCATCTTCCACCGCTGCCGGCACGTGCCGAGCCGGGGGCTCCTCTTAGCGCCGCAACCCTAGAAGACAGAGAGGGCCAACAGGATTTAATCCCTTCCCCATCGATATTTGATTAAAAAACCCTCTCTGCATCCCTCCACCACGTCTCCATGCTCTGCAGCAACTCATCCTCTCCTCTGCCAGAGCATCTTACACCAAAAATCGAGGGTTGGGTACCAGACTGGCGGCACCAGGCTCTGCCAGCACCGACAGGTCTCTGCCACGTTAGCTTTTGAACCCAAACACCGTCTGGCAGAAACACCTACAAGCTACGGCGCCCAGCGGCAGGGCTCCAGACTGTGACGCAGGAGAAGACCGATGTCTTCCACCCCAGCAAAACGAGTCCCCGCGTTCCCCGGCAAAGCCGAGCGGGCGGCTTGACAGCCCCAGCTAAACCCTCCACCGCCGCACCAGCGGGCACTAACCGCACGAAGCCATTCGGCGCAGCTACCGGTATCGCACCGAAACATCAAGGGAGAAGCAAATCAGCCGCTCGGCAGGCCCCAACCTGTTCGGCTTCAAAGTCGGAGGAGAGTGAGCCTCGTCAGACTGGCTTCAGCGGCCAACTCAGGGCTCATCCTCCTCGTCTCACCAGGTTTCTCACCCGGTTACAGCCCCCCCCGGGGAAGTTCCTCGTCGCTCTGCCGTCACCCAGCTCTCTTTCAGTGGCACCGACAGCTTTGTTTCACCAAGAGCTGCGGGGAGCCACGCACCCAGCCGAAAACAGGAGGGACCCGCAGGAATCACGGCCCTTGTCTGGCCTCCTTTGGGGATCGAGCGCTGTCACAGCAAAGTGGGTGACATTAAGGTGTCCCACGCCTGGAGACGGCACCGTGCCACAGCACAGAGTCAGCTGCAAGACACGCCAGGAACTGGTGACGAGCCGTTTGGCAATGGCAGTAGCTCAGGGCACGCAGCGATCGGGTTAGGAGTGAACCAGACCGCACGGCTTGCTGGGCGCGGACTGGGGTGCCACATGGACCCGGGGCACCCCCAGAGATATTTGGAGGGGGCTTCAGACCCCCAAAACGCAGTTAAGCGCCTGCGGTGCATCCCAGGCTCGGGGCTCGTGGTAGCACCCATGGCAAAAAGGCACCTGCCCCAGGCACACCCTCGGCGTGTTGGCACGCATGCCATACAGGGGAGTCACGCTGTCGTTGCACCACGGATATACCCTAAACCCATGGCCCTCGTTAGTTTAAGTAGGTCAGGAGTTGTCCTCCCCTGCGGGACATGGGACCAGAGGCCGCAGGAGAGCCGAGATCGCAGCCTGATTCCACCCCTGCAGTTTTTCAGACAGGGTCCAGCCCCGAAGCCGGTGGCTCTCTGCTCCGTGCGGCATCGGGCCGCGGCTCCCTCTCCCCTCCGGAGAGCTGACCCGAGGCCAGCTGGCGTCACCACGGAGCGGCTTTACTTGGTTACGGTTCCCAAAACAGCGAGGCGGCGTAAACACGGGATACCAGCAGGAATCTCCTGTCTATTCCCAGCATGGCCCATGACTCACGCTCTGGCCCCAGGCAGGCGGAGGAACAGGGAGCCCTCGGCAGGGCCCGTCAGCCACCAGCACTGGATGGGAGGGTTTTAATTCCTATCATAAAATGCAAATAGCTTAAATTAAAAATGTGTTGATAGACTGCTGCTCGGCAAACAGTCTGACACAGCTCTGACTACTCCAGCTGTGGAGGAGAGGGCAATATATACTGTATAGCTTCCCCCAAGTAGAAAAGTCATACCAATACAGCTTCTAGTGAAGATATTTCTTGGTACAAACAGTCTGTAGCCGTCTCCATGCAGGAGAGAGGGGAGAAAAATCAGAATAAAGCACCCCGGTTCTTCTCCAACAGCTCCTCCTGTCCAGGGAGCCGAGCCACATCAGCTCCACAGAGAAGTCAGAGCACACTGGGCTGCAGCCCGGCACATCCCGGGAGAGGGAACGGATTTCTCCGGTCTTGTAAACCCTGCCAAGTTTTGGAGAGGCCAAGAGCTGCAGCTGCATCACAACAGAATATCGACGGGCAGCACACGGTCGTTGCGTGAACACAGAATAAAAGTGTAAAAAATCATTAAGACAAACAATCCTTAGTCCTGATGGTCGCTGTCGTGAGCAGAAAAAAAAACGAGAGCAACCAAGGTGTTTGCCGAAAGCTTCATTTCAAGCTGACTGTGAAGTCCCTGGGGCTCCTTGGCCGCATCCAGACCGGTTTTGGTGCCGTGGCACCGGTGTCAACCGGTGAACGAACCCACGAGCCGCTCGTTTGACAGCCTGGTGGCTCCAGTGGCAGCTGGCCCCACTCAGCTCGCACCCACAGCTCTCCCTCTGCTCCCACCCCGCCGCCGGGTTTCGTGGCTGCTGCACGCACGCTATGGTCTGGGGTTTTGCAGTGGGAGCTATAAATATTCGTGCACAAAGTAAAACACACAAGAAACAAACACAGGCAGTGCAAGGCGAGGTCTCTGCTTTCTTCCCAGCGTCCTGTAAGCAACTCTGAGATAAAAAACTGAACATAAACCACATACCCGCTTATCAGCTAATTGCCTGGATATTTACACCACAACATCTTCCCGGGGCAGCCCCAGAAACCCGACCTCTGTCCCCAGAGCAGCACCCGCCTGTTCCACCCTCCCCGCACCACAAAACCGGGAGGAACCACCCGAACCTGGGCAGGGGCCGGGAGCCGCTCTCGGGGACCCTCTTTTACAGCATTTCATTTCAAACGGCTCATTTTCCTGCAGTCGGGTTTGCCAAGCGCTGAACTGCATAAACCCAAGGCAGAAATTGGGGAGATGCTATCTTTTGATTATTTAGTACCGACCACCGTGGAATTACATTGCATTTTTTTCTTCCAGGGAGGCAAAAAAAAAAAAAAAAGGCAGGCAATTTAACATTGTGCTGCCTAAACACAAGAGATTCAGCAGAAAGAGGCTTTGGGGGATGGAGGGGGAAGAACGCGTCCCGGGGGGCAGCTCCTTAGAGCTGCACCGCCCAAAACCACAAAAAGCTGTTAAATTTATTTTCAAGCAGGGGATTCCAGCAGCCGCTACTTGGAAGAGATCCCTGCTTCCCCTCGCCTTTGGCTCTCCTCCTGCCTTAAATTCACAGGATCGGAAGGCTGGAGCGCTTTGCTGCGCACATATTAAAAAAAGCCCTAAAATACTTTGATTTTCCTCAAGGAACAGCCCCGCCATGAGCGCACGGAGCAGGAAAGATCTCCCAGCAGAAGACGAGGAGCTGCCCATGCCCTGGCTAGCCGATCGCGCCGTGGCTCTCCCGTACCGGGGCAGAAGTGACAAGACCCCTGCCCACCCTCGGCACAAACAAGCAGCACATCACACCTGCTCTGGAGGAAACTCTCCTCAGGAGGAGACTTTCCGTGGCGCTCCAGGATCATTAAAATAATTTAAGGTGAACAGGAAAAACAAGCTTTTGGTGCCTACAAAGCTCCTCAGTTAATCAGTCTGAGCCTTACTCAAAGATCTGACTTAACCCATGGGGATGACGGGGACTTTTGCCACTGAAGTTCAGTTAAGTACCACAAAAACCCACCTCCTGACAGCACATTCCTGCCTGGAAGGGCACAGAAGTCACAAAAACCAACTTTAAGCCGAAATTTGGCTTTGAGGTGAATTTTCCAGAACAGCCCTATCCCAGCCTCCTCCGTCCGGCGCGCTGCAAAGAGATGCGAGGGAGACACCTAGTCGCGTTTTCGCTGCCGACCAGACCCGATCCTGCTCAACTCGGCGAGGACTGGCCATGGCAAAGCCGGATGAACGGCACCGCGGAGCCTCAGCAGATGTGCGAAGCCCGAGGCAGAACCAGAACCCAAACACCAGCTTTCCCAACGCGCTTTGGTAATCATACCAAAGAGAAGGAAACGCAAACAGAAGCAAACAGCCGAACGCTTTGGTTTCGCCGCCCCAGCAGCAGTTAACCAGGAGATTTCTTCCTCTCCTCTTCAGACACCTTCAACCTGAAACTGCCTTTGCAAAAAGCAATTAGTCTCGAGTCGTTCCGGCTGCCCGGCTCGCCCCAGCTCTCCTCCCGACAGCTCCTGCGGTCGCCATCATGCCAAACCCACGTTTCTTCCCCTCTCCTTCTTCAGGAAAGAGCTCAGACGCCCTGCAGCTCACCGCACGCACACGGCAAGCGGAGGGCACGGATCCTGTCCGTTGGGATGGTAGTCCTGGCCCCGAACCTCCGCCTGCAGCTGGTTCCTCTCCCGGGAGCCCAGGACTGCGCCGGATGGGCCACAAGCTTGGGAGCTGCTCGCCGAGGCCACTCAGCTGCTGCTTTTTTGTGGGACCAAATACCCGGCTACACGGTCGGCAAATCTTCCCAATTCCCGGGCCGGCAGACGGATGGGACGCTGCCCACAGTGACGGTGGTGTGGCCACCCCGACACCCGTCATCCCAAGGCATCACACCCGCAGGACAGGTAACCTCAGCTGACAAACTTGCTACAGGACAAGACGGATTAATGAGAAAAGTGGGGATATAAGTAGTTCCTGCCGCGCAGAGGATGAACCGATCAAAGGGAGCTGAGAAGAAATAAGATTAATCCATAAATCATCCTCTTTGGAGGGGTTTTTTTTTTTTGACCTTCCCTCTGTAGCACTTTGTATCTGGGTCAGCGTTGGTGGGGGGACAGCGGGTCTGAGCCAGTACAATAACACCCGTAGGGCAGAAGAAAATCCTAAACCCACCACTACGGACAGCAAACCCACCAGTGCCAGCCCAGCAAAATACAGGTGATTTCACCGGCAGGAGCCGAGCGTGCACGGCCATCCCCGGACACCCCACAGCAGGGAAGGCCGGAGGAGGAGGAAGCATTCAGCCACGCTGCGTCACCGGACACAGTATTCGTAACCCCACGAGAACGAGCCAGATGCAAAAATAGTTCTGCTAGCAGTTGTTTCAGGGTAGGACGGGGGGGTGGTGGGGGTGGTTTTTTGGCGCATGGGTTTAGCTGGGGGAGGGGGATTTTTATTAAGTGCAGAAAGTGCTTTTCGCTTCCATTTGTCACGCCGTCTAATTCCTGCCACCTCAACTAATCCCCCAGTCTAATTTCTGCCACTGAGTGGCAACTACAGCCTTGATTTCCAACACCACTAATGCCCGCTCCGACCAGCGCTGGCCCTGGCAAAGGGACCCTGCAGAAACAACCCCCTCCGGTTGATCTCGGGGTGCCGAGATGGAGCACCGCCACCACCACCACCAGCCGGGAAGAAGAGGAAAATTCTAAATAAAATCCCAAAGCTGGAAACTCCCAGCAGCGCCACGGGTTCTCCCTGAGCCTCCCCTACGCCGGCGCGTAACCGCACGCGACGCTCGAGCCATGGAAACGGGAACGCGGGCAGGGGACGCGCCGCTGCCGATGTCAGCCGGGCAGCGCCGCCAGGTCCCTGCCGGAGCCCTGGATCGCACCCAGCAGCTTATCGGGAAGGCGCCGCGCCACCAGCTTTACCAATCTCACCCTTTCTATCAGCAAAAAGACACCTGATCAGGATTCACCCGCAGCCAAGCTTCCCAAACTTTCCCGAGTCAGGACAATTAGCCCAACCGCAGAACTATTAACGCAGGCAGGCGCCCATCCGACCCGAGATACAAATCTCAGCGAGGCCGGGCTCCGTGCGCAGAGGACTGAGCCTCTCCTGATCTGTCCCGACAGCACAAGGTTCGCAGAAGCAGCTCCTTGCGGGAGAGGAGGGATGGGCAAATCTTTAGTATGTTAGAAAGAAGAAAACAGAGGAACACCCACCTTAGCGAGGAGCTCTTCTGGTCTTGCTTATATCCACGATTCGAACAGCAGCCAAGCGAGAGTGCTTTTAAGAAGTCTTCTATCCCCTTTTCTCCTTGACTTTTTAAATAAGCTACCCAACAAAACCGCAGAAGCTCCTACAGAGAGTTTCACGTATGGCTCTTGTAGCGGGGAAGCTGAACTTCCAGAGTCGGGTATCGGCGGTCAGTGTTAAAGCTGGTTGACTTGCCAGAAGCCACCCAATTTCCCCCCACACACACCCCTTCTTTTTTTCCTACTTAATAATTTATTGACACGGTGAGGAGGAAAAAAGAAGTCCAGAACTCACCCTGCACTCTCTAGGTCATTTCTTTTTTGAAAGACACCATTCCTGAAGAACTAACTCCCCTGTTCCCTTCTTACCAGCAGGACTTAACGCCGCCCTCACAAACCCAGGCGACAGGCAGGGTGCTCGGAATACCTTAAACCTCGATTTGCTTTCTTAGTATAGCAACTCCACCAGAAACTGGATCGGGTGAAGTGATAAACCTTAATAAAAAAGCCAAGAGAAGGTCATCTGAACTGGGTTATTCTTTTTAAAATTCAGCCCATACCTTCTCTCTCGTGTTTACTCACAATTAGAGCGCTTGCCTCCTCCCCACCAGCTCCTTAAGACTAGCTTATCCCCCCGGGGAGAGCCTGCTCGGGAAGCCGGGCCCAGCGCCGGCACACTCAGCTGCTCGGTCACAGCCTCCGCAGCCGCGCTGCCCTACGCTTGTATTAAATACCAACGCGTAAAAGCTCCGGCTCTCCCAGAAGTTAAGCTTAAAGCTCCCAAAATACAGCACTAAATCACCAAAACAGGGTTATCTGAAGGCGGCCCAGGCCTCGCTGGGCCGCTCGCACCTAACCCCCGCTCGGTTCTTCCCTCCCCGTTACCGGCACATGCCGCAGCGGCCCGGCGGCTCCCGCGGCCCGGCTCCGGCCTCCCCCCGCAGCCGGGGAGCACCCAGCTTCCTAAAGCCTGGTCCGAAGTCCAGCAACGACTGCTCGGGGACGGCCCTGTCCTCCCCCGCGAGGCCCCGGTAACGGCGGGGGCCGGGAGGGCGGCGAGGGGCCGCCGGCCCGAGGAGGGGGGGCTCGGCGGGCTGCCGAGGGAGCGGCTGGGCCCCGCGGCCACGGCACTGCGGCCCCCCCTAGGCCCCCATCCCCCGGGCACCCGAGGCCTCTCCTGCGCTGCCCCTGCCCGGTACCGGGCCGCGCTGAGGCGGGGGGGGGAGGCGGCCTGGGCCTGGGCCCGGGCCCGGGCCCGTCCCCTCACCCACAGGGACCGCCGAGGCCTCCCTTAGGCCGCCCCCGCCATGCCCGCCGGCTCGGCCCCCGCTCCGCTGTGCGGGCCCCGCTGGCGCTGCGGGGCTGCCCGGGCTGAGGGCGCCGCGGCCTCCCCCTCACGGCCGCCCCAGGCTCGGCACCGCCATGTTGGCTCCGTCCGCTCCGCTCCCCGCTCGCAGGCGGCCGCCGCGGCTCCGGCGCGACGCAACATCCGGGGCTCCGGCCCCGCCCCCTCGCGCGGGACGGCCCCGCCCACATCCGGTCCACGCTCACCTCTCCGCTTCGGTCCCATTGGGAAAGCCGGGGAGCGCGGCGCCCTCTTGGATAAGGGCAGGAGGGCGGGCCCATCCGGGTCACCGGCCGCCGGCTTCAGCGCCCTTCAGGAGCGTTGGCGAACGGCCGCCACGTTGGGTGAGGGCAAGCTGGCAAGGCCGCCACGCCCTTAGGTCACGTGGGGGCGCGGCCGCCATCTCGGAAGAGGGCAGGCGGGGTCCGCCGGGTGCGGCTTCGCGCTTATTGCGGGGCGCGAGGGGGCGCCGCCATCTTGAGTGAGGGCAGAGTGACCGGAGGGGGGCCCTGGGGTTTGGGGGGCTCCTGGGGGTCTTCCTGGGGACTGGGGGGGGGCTTGGGGCGGGGAGGGGGTTCCTGGGGATTACAGGGGGGCGCGTGAGGAAGGGGGGGCCCTTGGGGGGGGGGGTTGGCTGGGGGGGGTCGAGGGGGGGGGGGGCCCTGGGGACAAGTGGGGCCCTGGGGACAAGTGGGGCCCTGGGGCTGGGGGGGTCCATGGGGATGGGGGGGGGTCTGGGGACGGGGGGGGGGCCCATGGGGACAAGGGGGGTCCTGGGGCCGGGGGGGCCCTGGGGATTGGGGGGGGTCGGGGGGGGGGGGGGGGGGCCATGGGGACAAGTGGGGCCGTGGGGATTGGGGGGGTCCATGGGGACGGGGGGGGTC